>NC_079173.1:15460517-15673017 GCF_947568905.1 Ostrea edulis | reverse complement strand
TTACTGGTAGTTATTGATAATTGATTATGTTACTATATATAGACTTACTTGAAGTTACTGATAAATCATTATGTTACTATATATAGACTTACTGAAAGTTACTGATCAATCATTATATTGCTATATATAGACTTACTGGAAGTTACTGATAAATCATTGTTACTATATATAGACTTATTTGAAGTTACTGATAATCTATTATGTTGTTTTATATATAGACTTACCTGAAGTTACTGAAGACTATTTTACTGCCCACTGTCGGGGTCATCATTATTGTGTTCAGCATCAAGGTAGGGGATATCAAGTGTTTTCAGTCCTTGTGACCAGACTGTGGGGAAAGATCAAAAGTTCAACGTCAGACAAAATCTAAATTCACAAAGTTTTTATAAAGAGTCTGACATGAATTTTGTTCCAAATTTATTAAAATATCCTGATAGCACTTGATGAATAACACTCTACATATATACTTTTCCTACTGTATATTAACAATTGAAAGGGTATTTGCAATCTTAATTGTAATATCAAAAAGTTAATGCATTCCTCAAAAAGTTATATGATGTTGGATGACAAAAACTTTTAACACACACACACACCACCCCAAATACTTGTCTTTAGATGTTGGATGACAGAAACTTTTAACACCCCCCCCCCCCACCCCCCAATTATTTGGCTTTAGATGTTGGATGACAGAAACTTTTAACACACACACCACCCTAACTACTTGTCCTTAGATGTTCATTCAGACTTTGATCTTTCCCCATAGCAACATATTATTCATATGTGACTGCTCAATTAGGATTCAGTTTTGTTTTCCTGAATGAAATACCAGAATAAATGATAAACATTTGAATTGTTTGCACCTAAAGCATTGCCATTTTGATACATGTTAATGGAATAGAGAAGATGCTGGCCATGTTGTGATATTACTTTTCCATGTTTTAGTTGATTAAAATGGAGACTAGTCAGTTGAATCCGCCCACTACAGAGGAAGACATTGTGTTGGATGGGGAGCACCGCAGTAAACCGTATGCTGATGTAAGTATTGGGCAACAAAACTTTTCATTGGATGTATGTATTAGGAAGAGTAATAAACTTTTCATTGGATGTACATGTATGTATTGGGAAGAGTAACAAAACTTTTCATTGGATGTATTTATTGGGAAGAGTAACAAAACTTTTCATTGGATGTATTTATTGGGAAGAGTAACAAAACTTTTCATTGGCTGTATTTATTGGGAAGAGTAACAAAACTTTTCATTGGCTGTATTTATTGGGAAGAGTAACAAAACTTTTCATTGGATGCTGGTAAACCTTTGTATCTTAAGTATATTATTGTGAAATGTTTTCAAATTGTATTGATGAATATTAGCATCTTCAAATGTCTAGGTAGTGCAGAGTTAACGCTTTATCTTCTCACTGCTGCAACCCGAGTTCAATGCCCATGATCGGCAGTGGTTGTATGTGAGAGGGTATGGCGGTCAGACACATGGGTTTCCTCTGGGTACTCCAGTTTCCTTCCTCTAAATGACCCTATCACCAACATCCATGCCACAAAAGGACCCCGTTTGAAATAAGCTTTCGAGCTTTCATGGGTGATCCTTGGTGTTAATGTATGTACATACATTTTGGACCTCTTATTTAAACCATAAGACATATTTCAACCAAGTCTGTCACAGAGCATTCAAGTTTGAAGGGAATTCATTCAAGTGATGGACCATGTCCACCCCTGTCAAAAGGAAATAATTAAGAAATAGTAAATGAAGTGAGATGAGATCTTCTCAGAAACAGCTGTTACTTGTAGAAGCTATACATGTATGCTGAAGATTCAAGTTCATTTAAATCATTATACCTGGAGCCAAGATGGGGCCACAATGGGGGTTTAAAGGTTCATAAAATTCTTAAATGATTTTCTCAGTACAGGAACCATAGCAGCAATGTTTGAGATCTGAAATCAATATATAAGCTTTCCCATGTTGTTAATTTTAAGTGCTTTACACCCTAGGGGTCAGGGTGGGGGTCATAGTATGTATAAATAGTCCTGGAGGAATAAGTAGGAAAATTCTTTAAAAATCATCTCTGAGTCCACTTCTTGGAAGGTACCACAGGGGATGTAGAATGTTAGTTCATCTTAGGATTACCTTTTAAGATACTGTATAGCAGGAAATTAACTCGCGGAGTTAATTTTCGCTGAGACAAAATTTCCACGAATTTTAACATTCAGTGAATTAATCTTTCATATTGATAAGAGATACATTGAAAGATATTAAAATTTGTTTTTCCGTGTCAGAATTAAACTGACTGCGATTTGTTGCTAAATGAAAAAATCACGATTTTTTTCTGACAGCGATATTAACCTGCTATACAGTATATCTACTTGTGGTCACTTTCACAATATATGAATGAATGTTGATTGTCGGTTTCAGCAGATCAGATTCGTTTTTGAATCAAGCCTCAGAGTTCAAACGGGTCAACCATATTTTAGATTGAATTCATTATAGGTGTTCAGTTCTGAATGACTCAAGTTTTAAATGTGCAAGACAATTGCAGTGGACGATATTACTACTGATGCTACGGAACTTCACCAGAAATTTAGTATAGTTTAGATATGGTGCCCCTCCTGTTTATGTGACTTGGTTTGATTTTCAGTATGTGTACCACATGTTCCAGCTGGCTGCCTTCACACTGATGGCCGTTATCATTATGAGGCTGAAACTGTTCTGGACACCTCACCTGTGTCTGATGACATCACTACTGGCCTCCAGAAAGGTAAAAATCTGACCATTACCAAATATGTCAACAAACTGTCTGATTTAGCCACTATTATTCCAAAAATTGTTTGGAAACAAATGCATTGATGACTGTTGCACACCGAAATTCTACGACTGAATTTCAAACATCTAAAATAGTGAAAATCCTACTACACCAAAACACTACATGATATTCATCATTAATAATCACTAAGTTTCTTCTTTAGTTCATCTGGGTGAAAGCTCAAGCAAGCTGATCACTTTTTGTCCAACATCCATTCATAAGCTTTTACCATTATCCTCTCTTCAGCGATTAATATTCTCCAGCATTCAGATCATGTTCAGCGAATAATATCCTCCAGCATTCACATCATGTCCGTTTAAAACGAGACATTTTATGGTATGACGTTTGTTTCCATCTGTCTTTCCGTCTGTCTGTCCATTAGCTTTTTCAGCT
The DNA here is from genome assembly GCF_947568905.1 of Ostrea edulis. Classification (NCBI taxonomy): domain Eukaryota; kingdom Metazoa; phylum Mollusca; class Bivalvia; order Ostreida; family Ostreidae; genus Ostrea; species Ostrea edulis. Next base: position 15,669,813 of record NC_079173.1, on the reverse strand, counting down.
GTAAGTGAAGTACCACAAATTTAAACCTGGTTTAGTGCTCAAGGCCGTAGCAGTGAGGGTTCTTTAATGTGTTAACGTCTACCACGACAGGACCTCCGTTTTTATGGTCATATTTGAAAGACCCGTGATTCTCACTTCTTAATGCTGAACATCTGGCGAAGGAGTAATCACTATCACATCTTAGGATTGATGTGGCCATGGCACAAACAGGGCTCAAATTGACAACCTCCCTGTTACGAAGCAAACGCTCTACCACTGAGCCACAACGACCAGTTACTATACATGATTTTATATACTATCTATGTCGGCAGTTCTTTAGAAGAAAATATGTAGGACACTACATCATTTTTACCTTTTCTTAATTATGTCCCTTATGGAGGGACGTTGCCCTTTTTTTGGAAGCAAACGCTCTCCCACTGAGCCACCGTGACTGGTTTGATGTATGTTTATATGGTTAGCATAATGTAGCTGCTCCTAAAAAACACAAATGTTACCTGTATGTAAGCAGAAGTTAATTAGTTTAATATTCATGTTGGATGGATAGAGGTAGATATTATTATAGTAGGTGGGTTATGCAGTGTACATGTACATTGCAAGCATGTTTGGTTTTACATGTATTTCACACCTGTACAGTTGGGATTGGTGGCGGGGAACTGTGGTGTCTTAGTCTGATGATTTTACTTTCGTAGTTGTTTGGTTGGATTGGAAGCAAGGAGAAACACTATGCTGTCGTGACTGTTCTGATAGCCTGTATGACAATTGAAGGAATCCAGAATATAATGCACCAGTGGAGTATCATGGGAGAATATAGCAACTTCCCACTGGAAGAAATGGTGGAGTGGATCAAAGTCCAGACGCCTAAAAGTAGGTCACAAACATCCAGACTGGTAAAAGTAGGTCATAAACATACAGACTGGTAAAAGTAGGTCATAAACATACAGACTGGTAAAAGTAGGTCAAAAATATCCAGACTCCTACAAGTTAACCATAAACATCCAGACACTTACAGATAACCGCCCTTTAAATTCTTTTCAAATTTGGTATGAAGCATATTTGGAACAATACGGATATAGATTGTGATTGCCCTTTACCAAAATTGTAAATTTGATTATCCCATGAGTAGGGATTTTGGTTCCTTCTGTATCAAATTTAAATGCATAATTAGGATATGCCAAAATAGTGAATTTTACAACCTCAGGGTTTTCACTCTAGAGCAGTCTTAAAAAGTCATATAGTGTAACATTTAATACATGTATAACAAATATTATGTAAAATCTTTCATCAGTACAGACACTTTCAAGGACATTTGTGTATTAACAACACATCCCATTTTATACTGCTACAGAATATTATAATTTAACTTAGATATACAGAAGAGGAAAATTAAACTATAAACTTCATAGTCCTTGGGGCTAGAGATACTTTCAACTAATACTCATGTGATTGATAAAGCCTGTGGGCCTCTTGTTTACCAGTTTACATTTATATCAATCATTTAACATAATCTTATAAATGTGATTATACTGTGTATAATTTCTCATCCTTGTAGAAGCTGTATTTGCTGGACCTATGCCAACCATGGCCACCATTAAGCTGTGCACAGGGAGGCCCATCGTTAACCATCCACATTATGAAGATGCTGGACTTAGGTTTGATGAATTTACATCATGGAATTTTTTTATATACAGAAGAAACACGGCACTGTTTCTTTCAAAAAATGTCCATATGATAATGCATGGAGCAAATCTGATTGTAGGAAGCAGTGTTACGATAGGTAGATCTTGATTATCCAGTACATTTATACTAGTGTTATTGTACATAGGAAACGGTGTTACGATATATTGTAGATCTTAATTATCCAGTAGATTTATACTAGTGTTATTGTACGTAGGAAACAGTGTTACGATATATTGTTAGTAGATCTTAATTATCCAGTACATTTATACTAGTGTTATTGTACGTAGGAAACGGTGTTACGATATATTGTTAGTAGATCTTAATTATCCAGTAGATTTATACTAGTGTTCTTGTACGTAGGAAACGGTGTTACGATATATTGTAGATCTTGATTATCCAGTAGATTTATACTAGCGTTATTGTAGGAAACAGTGTTACGATATATTGTAGATCTTAATTATCCAGTAGATTTATACTAGCGTTATTGTAGGAAACAGTGTTACGATATATTGTAGATCTTGAATATCCAGTACATTTATACTAGTGTTATTGTATGTAGGAAACGGTGTTACGATATATTGTAGATGTTAATTATCCAGTAGATTTATACTAGTGTTATTGTAGGAAACGGTGTTACGATATATTGTAGATCTTGATTATCCAGTACATTTATACTAGTGTTATTGTAGGAAACGGTGTTACAATATATTGTAGATCTTGATTATCCAGTAGATTTATACTAGTGTTATTGTAGGAAACAGTGTTACGATATATTGTAGATCTTAATTATCCAGTAGATTTATACTAGTGTTATTGTAGGAAGCAGTGTTACGATATATTGTAGATCTTAATTATCCAGTAGATTTATACTAGCGTTATTGTAGGAAACAGTGTTACGATATATTGTAGATCTTAATTATCCAGTAGATTTATACTAGCGTTGTTGTAGGAAACAGTGTTACGATATATTGTAGATCTTAATTATCCAGTAGATTTATACTAGTGTTGTTGTAGGAAACAGTGTTACGATATATTGTAGATCTTGATTATCCAGTACATTTATACTAGTGTTATTGTAGGAAACAGTGTTACGATATATTGTAGATCTTAATTATCCAGTAGATTTATACTAGTGTTATTGTAGGAAACAGTGTTACGATATATTGTAGATCTTGACTTAAATTCCCATGGACATCCGAAATAATTAACTTAGGCTATGATTGTGAGTCATTAGTGATTCAACAAAAATTCAGTTACATCATAAATTGGAATCCAAAACTCAACAGAATATTGAAGCATTTGAATATCATTTTACATGTAGTTACATCTGATGTATTCTTAGTTGTACTTATTCTTTAATCAAGTTTTGATGATGCTTCTGCAGGGCAAGGACAATGAAGGTGTACTCCATGTTCAGCAAAAAACCTTTATCAGAAGTCAAACAGAACCTGATAGATCTTAAAGTGGACTTTGTCATCCTAGAAAACTCCTGGTGTGTCCGGAAACAGAAGTAAGTACTGCTTATTGACAGCTCATGCTGCTTAATGATAGTCCTTCTTGCTCATTGATAGTTCATGCTGCTTATTGATAGTTCATGCTGCTTATTGTCAGTTCATGCAGCTTATTGATAGTTCATGCTGCTTATTGACAGCTCATGCTGCTTAATGATAGTCCTTCTTGCTTATTGTCAGTTCATGCAGCTTATTGATAGTGCATGCTGCTTATTGACAGCTCATGCTGCTTATTGATAGTTCATGCTGCTTATTGATAGTTCATTCTGCTTATTGATAGTCCATTCTGCTTATTGATAGTTCATGCTGCTTATTGACAGCTCATGATATATAGTTTGATGTTCAAGTTCTTCTTGTCTCCAAAGATGCTTTCTGTTGTTGGAGAATTGTCTCCGTTCCAAAAAGATTAGGTCATTTGTGACTGCCTCAGAGACCCCACAATCTCAAGTATGGCCTGGATTTCTTGGAAAGACCTTAAGTCAAAACCTGGACTTAAGTCTTAGATTTTACTCAAATTTGAACTGCTCAAATAGAAGAAAAGTAAGAGACTTAGTTAAGTTTGAGGGGTTTTTGAGAAATCCAAGCCTGGCTTATTGTTTATCTTAATAACCACCAAAATATGACTGTATTATATTTGATTCTGTGTGAAAGATTGACCTAGAAATGACTTGGGCTTAGGAATATATCACAATAAAACAGATATGTTGCATACTACCATATGACCTTGATGTCAAGGTCATTTATTGTACTGCCTGCAAATGAAGTTTCGGTGTCATTTATAATTTAGTTCATCTGTCTGTCCATTTTAACCAGAGATTTCTCGGAGATTGTTTATTTACTTTCAACCAGTTTTTGTGTAAATTTTGTACACAGTAACCTGTACACACTGTTCAGATTGATTTGTTCAATTTTAAGAAAGTTATGGTCATTGACAGTAATATTTTCTCATGATGTATCTATGGAAAATGAATAGTATTGAAACTCAAGTCTTTCTGGTCTTCAAATATACGAGGGGTGTTCGATATGTAATGTGTATTGTACCACAGCGCGATAACGCTTTGCACGATTTCGTAGATGATGACGTTCTATTCAATACCTTTCCAATGGTATAAACACGAGCCTTCAGCTCCACATAGTCTTAAACTTATAGTCATTTCAATAGAGCCAGTCGTTGACCACTGTTGTAAAAATGGTTGGGAAACATGTTGAGACTATTGAAAAAATTAGAGCATATATAAAAGTTCGCACAAAACTCGGTGATTCGGTAATGCAGATTTTTACTGAATTGGGGGGAAGTTTATGGGTCTGATAAGGTACATGTATCTTATGAGACAGTTCGTAGGTGAAGAAAGAAATTTCTGACTGGCACAGAGTCCGTCAAAGATGCAGCAAAATCTGGCTTGACCTGTTACTTTAACAGGCAAGGCAAATGTCTCAAAAGTCAGGGAAATAATTCAAAGTGATGGCAGATACATGATTCTTGATATTGCCAAAGCTGTTGGCATATTGCTATCATGGGTGTATTTTGAAAGTACGAAAGATTTCTGCCAGATGCATACATCTGCCATACATTGATAGATGACCAAAAATGGTTACAAGTACAAAGCGCTAAGCAATTGCTCAAAATGTTTCCCAAATTCAATCAAAGACAATTTGCAAAAATTGTTACCGGTGACGAAACATGGGTTCACTATTTCAAACCAGTAAGAAAAATTGGAAACAAAATATGGCAAACTAAACACGGTAGAAGGCCTGTAGTTGCCAAAAGAACCATAAGCACAAAGAAGGTTCTTTATTGCATATTCTTCTCATGTGATGGTATAGCCATACAAATTCCGGTGTCGAAGGGCAAAAGTGTTACAGGTCGGTATTACCAAGATGATATACAAAAAAAGCTCAAGAAATATTATCATAAAGGACGCCCTGTGTCAGGATTTAGGCCTGTTCGTCTACTACATGATAATGCTCCATCAGATACATCTGAGCTTGTGAAGCAATTTTTGAAGTCGGAGAAGGTTACCGTCTTGCCACACCCACCATACTCTCCAAATCTAGCCCCATGCGACTTTTTCTTTTTTCCAAAACTTAAAAAGTTCTAATCTGGTCGCCGTTACAAGTCCCGACAAGCCCTTGACTCAGCCATCAGTCAGTGCCTCAAAGGTCTACCTAAATCAGCATACCGTGACACATTTCAGAAATGGATTCAGAGATTGAAATTATGTATTTTAAATTGCGGAGAATACTTTTAAAGGATGTAATGTTCTTCTCACTATTTGAGTCGAATGCTTTTGAGATATCGTACAATACACATTACATATTGAACAGCTCACGTACATTTAGCTAGTGACTTTTCCTTTGTCAAGCATTGTAAGTAAAAGTCGTGGGTTTTTCGGGTTGTGGTGGTGGTCTTCTTCTGGTGATATTTCAACTTGAGTGAAAAATTTCTGAAAGGGATGTAAAACAACAAATAACAACATTTCAAATATGTGACAATGTGGATGGTGGAGGTATTAGTCCTGTAAGGACAGGTCTATTAAATTATTGAAAAAGTGAGAGAGAGAGGGGGGGGGGGGGCAAGATGGCTGTGCCTTCATCTTGTGTTTGCTGTCCAATGTGACCTCCTTCTCTTGGCCAAGCTGCTTGGGGTGGCTATAACTTTTACTTTGAGAAATTTGAGAGCTGAAAGTTGGTGAATCACCTGCATAATATTGCATGGAATAATAGGATAGGGCCCTCAGTGGTCACTGTTAACATGCTCTCTGTTAACATATCCTGTTTCAATTTTTACTTTTTCCTGTAGGGAGGGCTGTGGTATGTCAGAGATATGGGATATAGAGGACAAGATAAATCGTCACGAAACTGTTCAAGCCTGTACAAAGCTCCGGGACAAACCTGAACCTTACTTCAGTCGTGTCTTCCGAAACGATGTGTACGACGTTCTGAAGATCTCCAAATGGTAGCAGGAAGAACGAATACAAATCCTGTCATTGTGATATTTAACTAGTCCCAGATATTTCACAAGTCCGGGACTAAAATTAACCGTTCTCATGTGGTAGCCACCCGGGCCCCTAACTTTCAAATTCTAGGAGTCCGTGAAATTCTATTAAATTTCGGGGGGTGGGGGTGTGTTTCCTCCAATATATATATTTCATGTCAATGTTACAACTCTTTAGGATGAATTGAGATGAAAACAAAATATTTAGTAAGTTATTTCGTTTTCCATTCAGACCAGAACAGACGCCGTCGTTTGTTTTTTCTACACAAGCGATCATACTTGTTGTTCCTTTGTTTTGTGACTCTGCAGGTTTAACCTCCTCCAAAAGTCTCCACATTGTTATCATCCATCAATAACTTAGATGGAAAGGGAATGTAAAATAGTGCTAGAACCTATAACAGATTCAGATTACAGAATCGATGCATATTTTTCAAACACGGAAACGACAAAGAATTGAAAAACATCTATTTGACACTGATGCAATACGAAAGAAAAGAAGCATTTAAGAACGATGTAGTCCTTTAAATGTTAGTTGCTACACAGGCGACCAAATTATGGAATGTGGTAGTTTGGAGGAAAAACGTGCGCCACTGACGAGAACTAATTTTAGTCCCTGCAGTTCTGTCACTATCACCATGTATAGTTTTATTTTTCATGAAAGTAGATACACACACATTATGGATGAAGTGAGTGAGATTATTCATATTTACTTTGGAATGAGAATCTTCAGCTTTTATGGCTTTTTTTGCAAAAGAATTCATATTATTTATACCATGTATAATAGCAAAATGTATTTTTGATCTATATTTAAAAGAAAGAGTATTATTTTAAATGAGGGATTTAATGTATTTAAATGTTATTGCTTGTGAGAAAAATGCTGCTCTAAGCATGTAGTTTTGGATTGTTAAGGAGGTATGCTACACCAGAGAAATTTGATATGGATGAAAAGTGGAGGATATTTACAACAATATTTTGAAATTTAAAACTTTCAAATTTACTTTATTTAGTCAAAAAATGCAGTTTTAGTTGAAAGCAATATGGAAAATAATTAAAACCCCTGCTGGACTCGAACCCGCGATCTACAGTTCAGTAGTCCACGTGCTAACCTACTGAGCTACTCAGCAAGGCAATGATTTTTTAAATGAATAGACAAATATTGCTGATATTTATATTTTCATCCGTGTTTTAAAAGGAAATCAGCCATTATGACGATGTAGAGTACCTCCTTAAGACACAAATGTTATTGGAGAGCTGTTGTGATGACAGTAGATTAACATGTTTGAATGGTCTAGTCTATTAGTATCAGGGATTTTCCACTGCTCTATGTAGGACTGAGTTTCGGCCCCATTCCCAATCACAGAATCCTTACTTTGTTCTTAAGATTTGACCTCATAATTAAATAGTTCGGGATCAGAATGGGCTATTACCAATTGTTATACCCCTATAAAACAGTTCCTATATAACTCCTTTCAAAAAAAGTCCAACATTTTGAATGTTCTGGCAACTGTTGGACCGGGAACTGTTAAAATCGACTGTTAAAAAAGACTGTTGACCGATGACGTCATATGGCGCTAATACGAGTAATCTTTTCGTGCCATTTGGATAAAGAGAAATGGCAGATTCACATTTTGCGACAGCAACAGAATATGAAATTCAATTAATTCTTCAAAGTAGGGACAGCAAGAACATAAAAAATAATATTTCTTCATCATTTTCTAGAATCAATTGTATAAGATGAAGTTTACTTATTTTTATTTTATTCGTGTTAAAGCTGTTATATACGCAAGTCGCATGATTCTTGGTCTGCTGATTTGTTTATGTAATGGTGAGGTTCACTGATTTGACTGATGATGAAATACGGAATTTATTGGATGAAAAGCAGAGCAGAAACACGCAAAATATAATTATCAATTAGGATATTGGGTATGATTTCTTTTAAACTTGTGGATTCGGTGATAAATGTGCGCAATCACACTATCGATCCGTTTAAAGTCAACAAACCATGTGCACTTAGTATAAACAACCTAAAAAATGAAGGTGTATAACAAAATAGTTAACTGGGTCCTCGGACAACAGCTGTTTTGTTTGACCCTCGAACAGATCGGTTGCCCTCAGCCGTACAACAGACCCGTTCTCAGGTCAAACAAAATAGCTGTTGTCCTCGAACCCAGTCAATAACTGTATATTGTTGAAGATGGGGTCGGGATTGAAACGCATGTCTATTCATTCAGAGGAAATTATCATTATGGATCATGTCCAGTCTTAATATAAAAAAAAAAACTATAAAGGAAAAGGAAATTGAGCAGAGTTTTATAAATGTTTCTTATAAAATATAAACACTACTACAAGATGAAAAAATGGCATCATCCCAAACGAAACTCGATCACATGGCCCTGTAATCTTAAGTATACCTATTTAGTTTGGTTTAAATTTACTGGCTCGTTCAAATAAAACGCTTCATAAAAATTTATGTCTGAACCAGTAACCCGACTGTGACTTACTGAAACTTAACCAATCTGTTCTGTGTTCTGGTGGCGATGATCCCCTAATATTCATGTTCTCTCAGAAGATTAAATAATATTCATGTTCTCTCAGAAGATTGAATGATATTTATGTTCTCTCAGAAGATTGAATAATATTGATATTCTCTCAGAAGATTGAATAATATTGATGTTCTTTCAGAAGATTAAATAATATTGATGTTCTCTCAGAAGATTGAATAATATTGATATTCTCTCAGAAGATTGAATAATATTGATATTCTCTCAGAAGATTGAATAATATTGATGTTCTCTCAGAGGTAGAATGTTCTTTTTTATAAGAGTTTATTTTTTTTCAAGAAAATAACCATATACTGCAAATCCCATTTGGAAACAAATGTTGTTAAATTTCCAATTTCAAGGACCCTGGCCCCATTTCCAAAAAACAAGAGTGGAAAATCTGGAGTATATCAACCCTTCACAATTCAAACTTCATTGGGTGTTGCAACTGGATGTACACAATCATGAAATGGATGCTGCATCTGATGTAAATCTTCATCGGAGTGACCAGCCATTCTGTTTCTCGGTAACTAACCTCAATGTGGTTCAGACTTGCAGATCAATGATTTCCTAATGTGACATTATATATTCCTTGTTGGGTTGCTTTTTTTTGGGGGGGGGGGGGTGTGAATCTCAAATAAATTGTATGATTCCAGTTTACATTTTGATTAAAGTTCACTGCTTTTCATCACGAATTTTAACCTGCCAGACTAGATCTGTTGTCTTTTGACAACTCTTGTTTCAATATTTATTTCACTTTGATCTTATTTCTAGGTACATGTAAACAATTAGTATTTAATGCTTCTTTACGAAAATGCTTCACATATTGCCAAACATGCATTGCCAAGATAGTTTTCCCATTCCATTTCTGATACGAGGTTGAAGAACTCTGACAGCAATCTAATTAAAATCAGATCCTAAAATATGCTCACAATCGCTACAATACGCATTTAAAGTATATGACGCGGATCTAAGAAGTCTGATTTTGATTAGATTGACAGCTACAACTACATTGTATTAAGTATGTATGATTTACAAACCTCCTGTAGGGGAGTTTCATATTGACAGAGACCCAGGTTAGAATGTATTTCATTGCACCCTCCTTCTATGCAATAAACATTTGTAGTAACACTTGTATGTTTGCTAAATTGTATTATTGTACAGTCAAACACCGTTATCTCAAAAACTTCGAGATATCGGAGGGTTCAAGATATTGAAGTGAAAATACTTAAAAGAAAATGTGGGTTAGACTTCTAATTCACTTTGAAATATCCATGGTATTCGAAATATTGATGTTTGAAATATCAAAGTTCAACTGTACTTTTTAGTTGCATTAATTCATATTTCATTAAAATCTGTGTGTCATTTTTTTCAGCTTTTTATGGTCACGTATTGTGTTGTTACTGTCTTCACGTAGTATATCTGTTCTGTTGACTTCTAAACGGGTTTGGGAAATAAAGAAAAGTAAAATTTTACTGGGATTATCATCTTTGTACAGGTTTTGTGTTTGTTTGTTTGTGTGATTGAATCCAGCCCTGAGTCCTTTTTATGCGAGAAACATAAACTTCCTGTCCAGCTGACCATTTCTAAGATTAGTTGATTCACGGAAGGGTTTACTGAGATACGAGCACACATTCATCTGGGCCCTCTCCTCTCGTCAGCACTTTCTGTTGCACACAATAAGGCCAATTAAAATTAATTGATAGATTATCATCCCCGCCAGCCCCTCAAAAAAGGGCTCACCCCGATTTTTTCTTATTTTTGCAAAAATTACGATTTCAAACAAACTTGCTTCCCAGTGACATGAGTGAATTTACTTTGTGTGATGCATATTGTCATTTATTTTTTTCTCTCGAGGGAAATAAGAATTAAAAAATAAAATCCTCCCACCCACCCCATATTTTTTTGTGACCCCGGATGATAATCTACTAATTAAGTTGAATTGGCCTAACTAGTAATCGAAGTTTCCTTGGGGAAATTTTTCATACATTTTATATGTAATAATTGGATTAGACAGAGGAGGACCCAGATATACTAGCTTTGTCTTTACAGAGTTATGGGACTTGAATTTCTAGGTCTTCGGTGTTACGTGGCCTATTCCTATTGGTATACATCCAAATGAATATTTTTTACTTCTTGTTGATAAGTGCACTTCAATTCTTCTGAAGTTTGGTGTGAAACAACTTTGGGACAAGAAGGTCATAAGTTGTAAATTTCAAGACTCCTGAGACCTATGGGCTGGGCAAGAACTGCGAAATAATTCACCAATTTTTTGAAACTTTTAATTTTCTCTCTACAACCGCGCGTTTGTAAGAAAAACTAAATGCATATTCATATGGAGCAGGAAGGCCTCTACAAAAGTTGTAAATTTCATGATCCCTGGGGTAGAGATTCTGATTCCATGCATGATGGGTCCAAACTTGGTACAATGTATATAGTGTTTGTGTAAAACATTTAGATAACATCTTTAATGCTGTTGATACTAAGGAGTTTGGGATATAACCAGAACACACAGGTCCCGTGCCACGGTAAGCGATGACAAGAAAATCCATGAAATAAGGAGTTGGTCATCAGGCTCAAAACCGCTATCCACAGACAGGTACATGTAGCGAGGGCAGTCTCCAGAGACAGGGACATGTAACGACGATAGTCTCCAAGGACAGGTACATGTATCGACGGCAGTCTCCAGGGACACGTACATATAGCAACGACAGTCTCCAGGGACAGGGACATGTAGCGACGGCAGTCTCCAGGGACAGGTACATGTAGCGACGGCAGTCGACAGGTACATGTAGCGAAGACAGTCTCCGGGGACAATAGAGTGCTAAAATTACCATAAACAGGGACTTACATTGTATAAGCAGACAGTGTCCATCAAAAGGTCTAAATGAAAAGCCTAAGAGAGAATAACGATGGCTCTAATCACCCAGGAAAAGTTTTCAGATACGCTATCAAAATACAACGTAAGCGACGGTCAGTTATTTGCAGTGGACGTAGCGAGGCTGGAATGCATCGTCCAGCTAAAGAAGATGTCCACTCAAAAACGGTGACGGACTCGGGAGTAACGGTTACACTTACTGCGAGCAGTCTTCTCAGTGAAATTCAAACGTCTCACCATTATCTTGTTCAGGATACCATGCATTAGACCTAATAACAGCTGGAGGTTGTCCCAATCTAATTAAAATTAGATCCTATGATCCGCTCATCTACTATCGCTACAAATAGGTGTAGCGATAGTAGATGAGCGGATCATAGAATCTAATTTTGATTAGATTGGAGGTTGTCCCATCCAAATGTTTTTGGAAAGGTTATCTTCCCTATAACTATTAATTTTTTTCATAATCAAAATCTACACTGACAACATATTCAATTTTAATTATAAGTTTGCGACCTTCTATAAGTCAGAATACCGTATGTGTTTTTCAAAAGCTTTTAATTGGTGCTACAGTTTTCGACAGAGGACACAATTATGTGTTCAGAAAAATGTCTCCCATATCATCATGGTATGCCATTTAGATAATTGTTTATATCATGGAAAAAGTGAAGGTAACGAACAGTGGTCAATCTCATAACTCCTTTAAAGAATACAAAATTACGAGTTGGGTAATCGCGGTCCCCTGAATATAACAGAGGTGGGATCAGGTGCCTAGGAGGAGGAAGCATCCCCTGTCGACATGATCATGGTATGATAATCTTTATTATGATCACATGGTACAATGTACATCACTCTTGGTATGCCATTCTTTATGATGATCGTAGTTTGCCATTCTTTAATGACCAACACATGTCAATTATTATCAATATCATGACACACCACTATTAAAAGTTGCTGACAAATTGGATCAATCTTAAAGTAGCCCGATTGACTGGCACATGTTCCTACACTACACGTGTATGTTGTCATGCCTCCACGTCCAAATAGCCGGCGATAATGCGGTCAGTGAACCGTACTTCCTGCTTGTTTACGTCACATGGATGTTACAATCATCTAATTCTAATTAGAACTATGCGAGCGGATCTAACATCTCATTTTATTTAGAACTGTATGCGAGCGGATCTAACATTTGATTTTAATTAGAACTGTATGCGAGCAGATCTAACATTTGATTTTAATTAGAACTATATGCGAGAGGATCTAACATTTGATTTTGATTAGAACTGCATGCGAGTGGAATTTATTAGACTGATACATGTATATTATTGTACCATATTCACTTTTCGCAATAAAAAATATAACTCCCAAAACACTTCTGAAGGATTTTATTTCCGCACACATAGTTTGTCAATTTTTGCTGCATCTGTAATATAAAAAAAAAATGTAAATTTAATATAATGTTATTGCATGATATATTATGTTATTACATCTAACGTAATGCTAGTTACATTTAATATCATGTTATTACATCTAATATAATGCTAGTTACATTTAATATCATGTTATTACATCTAACATAATGCTAGTTACATTTAATATCATGTTATTACATCTAATATAATGCTAGTTACATTTAATATCATGTGTTATTACATCTAATATAATGCTAGTTACATTTAATATCATGTTATTACATCTAATATAATGCTAGTTACATTTAATATCATGTTATTACATCTAATATAATGCTAGTTACATTTAATATCATGTTATTACATCTAACATAATGCTAGTTACATTTAATATCATGTTATTACATCTAATATAATGCTAGTTACATTTAATATCATGTTATTACATCTAACATAATGCTAGTTACATTTAATATCATGTGTTATTACATTTAATATAATGCTAGTTACATTTAATATCATGTTATTACATCTAATATAATGCTAGTTACATTTAATATCATGTTATTACATCTAATATAATGCTAGTTACATTTAATATCATGTTATTACATCTAACATAATGCTAGTTACATTTAATAGCATGTGTTATTACATCTAACATAATGCTAGTTACATTTAATATCATGTGTTATTACATCTAATATAATGCTAGTTACATTTAATATCATGTGTTATTACATCTAATATAATGCTAGTTACATTTAATATCATGTGTTATTACATCTAATATAATGCTAGTTACATTTAATATCATGTTATTACATCTAATATAATGCTAGTTACATTTAATATCATGTTATTACATCTAATATAATGCTAGTTACATTTAATATCATGTTATTACATCTAACATAATGCTAGTTACATTTAATATCATGTTATTACATCTAACATAATGCTAGTTACATTTAATATCATGTTATTACATCTAACATAATGCTAGTTACATTTAATAGCATGTGTTATTACATCTAATATAATGCTAGTTACATTTAATATCATGTGTTATTACATCTAATATAATGCTAGTTACATTTAATATCATGTGTTATTACATCTAATATAATGCTAGTTACATTTAATATCATGTGTTATTACATCTAATATAATGCTAGTTACATTTAATATCATGTGTTATTACATCTAATATAATGCTAGTTACATTTAATATCATGTGTTATTACATCTAATATAATGCTAGTTACATTTAATATCATGTTATTACATCTAATATAATGCTAGTTACATTTAATATCATGTTATTACATCTGATATAATGCTAGTTACATTTAATATCATGCTATTACATCTAATATAATGCTAGTTACATTTAATATCATGTGTTATTACATCTAATATAATGCTAGTTACATTTAATATCATGTGTTATTACATCTAATATAATGCTGGTTACATTTAATATCATGTTATTACATCTAATATAATGCTAGTTACATTTAATATCATGTGTTATTACATTTAATATAATGCTAGTTACATTTAATATCATGTTATTACATCTAATATAATGCTAGTTACATTTAATATCATGTGTTATTACATCTAATATAATGCTAGTTACATTTAATATCATGTTATTACATCTAATATAATGCTAGTTACATTTAATATCATGTTATTACATCTAATATAATGCTAGTTACATTTAATATCATGTATCAATATAATGCTATTGCATCTTATGATATATAATGTTATTACGTATTATGAAATAATGTTATTACGTATTATGATATATAATGTTATTATGTATTATGATATATAATGTTATTACGTATTATGATATATAATGTTATTACGTATTATGATATATAATGTTATTACGTATTATGAAATAATGTTATTACGTATTATGATATATAATGTTATTATGTATTATGATATATAATGTTATTACGTATTATGATATATAATGTTATTACGTATTATGATATATAATGTTATTTCGTATTATGATATATAATGTTATTACGTATTATGATATATAATGTTATTACGTATTATGATATATAATGTTATTACGTATTATGATATATAATGTTATTTCGTATTATGATATATAATGTTATTACGTATTATAATATATAATGTTATTACGTATTATGATATATAATGTTATTACGTATTATGATATATAATGTTATTTCGTATTATGATATATAATGTTATTACGTATTATGATATATAATGTTATTACGTATTACTTCGCCTCGCCCGATACGGGTTTTCTTTTCACACCATGTATTTTTCCGTATCAGGTCACTAACTAACTGTGTAACTAATAATATAATGTTATTACGTTTTATAATATAATGTTATTATATCTGATATATACATCATTACTACATATGTATGTGTTCCAGTAGAGCCCTCGCACAGTAAGGAAGCTTACCGGTCGGGTCCTACCGAACAATAGGGAACAACTCCCTCAAAAACTTTGATTCAATATATGATGGCGAAAACTTTGATTCAATATATGATGGCGAAAACTTTGATTCAATATATGATGGCGAAAACTTTGATTCAATATACGATGGCGAAAACTTTGATTCAATATACGATGGCGAAAACTTTGATTCAATATACGATGGCGAAAACTTTGATTCAATATATGATGGCGAAAACTTTGATTCAATATATGATGGCGAAAACTTTGATTCAATATATATGGCAAAATCTTTGATTCAATATATGATGGCGAAAACTTTGATTCAATATATGATGGCGAAAACTTTGATTCAATATATGATGGCGAAAACTTTGATTCAATATATGATGGCGAAAACTTTGATTCAATATATGATGGCGAAAACTTTGATTCAATATATGATGGCGAAAACTTTGATTCAATATATATGGCAAAATCTTTGATTTGCTGTCAGAATGGTGAAAACTTTGATTCAAAATGGCAAAATCTCTTATTTCATTGGGCTAAACCTTTGCATTACAACGCCAATTAGAAAACTGACATTGAATTCAAAAAGTGTCTCGCAATGAAAATTGACTCACCACTTGATCTGAGTCCTTTCTCTACCTGCCACTGCAAAGAATGAAGTAATATGAGATGTTAAATCCATTCTGTTGACGAGTGTTAAGAATACATATAACACTGAAAGAGGAGTCATTAACTTTTACTGCTTAATGCATTTCACGAATAGTAACAAAATCACAAAAATATCAAACATTTAAAAAGTATTTATTAGTTGATAATGCGATTGTTAAACAAAAAAGATTAATTTCCACAAAATCGATGACTGTAACAAAATGAATAAATAATCAAATAAAACAAATATCTCCATATAAAATGCATGTGATCTTTCTTTACATAAATGTGGAGTTTTCCGTGTCGCACAAACACAATCTTAAAAAATCCGTTGAATCTAAGGACCAGCGAACTTGAGTTCAACTATCACTCTTACTTTCAATCACAGGCACTTGACGTTTTAAATATCTATAATTAAAACAATTGTCTTCCTGTAAAAATATTATGTTTACAAGAAGACATTTTTTTTTTATTATTATTATAGATATTTAAAACGTCAAGTGTCTGTGCTTTTAATCTACAAAGGGTCACGTTTGTACTAACAATGTTGTTAATTGAATAGATTATAGATACTTATAAGGTTTATACTTCACAGGAACACCATTACTGTACACGTCAATCAAAATGACCAGAAATTCAGTCGTCGTGCTATCGTATATCATTTAGGATACTTTATTTACGCGAGATAATGTCATTGTGTTTGCGGGGGGTGGGGGGGGGGGGGGGGGTGACGGGTGAATTATCGAAATGTTACTATATGATAAGCTACAAGAGTTAACCCACCCTCGTTCTAGTAATATTAGTAATTATGAAAAATAATCAGGAATAATCTTAGTGGTCCTTTGACTAGATGAATAGGCCATGAGTTGAATATCTTATGTAGTTATGCCTCGAAATGGAAACTTAATGTTGATACTGATAAAACAAAATTTTCTGTTTTAGGTGGTAAACTGAAAACCTGTTATACACGGTGTATGATAACGTGCCTTTAGATGCGGTAGATCATTTTAACTACTTAGGAGTCACGTTTTACTTAATTAGTAAAGTCAATAAAGCACAAAGTATTTTAGCTATCAATATGCGATGTAAAAAGAGTATGAATGTTCTGTTATTCAAAATGAAGTCCTTGCACTTAATTAAATGTCTTTACAGAATTAAAATTATTTGACACATATGTGAGTAGCAATGCGAATTATAGTTGCGAAGTGGGGTTCGTATCCCTGTAAAAGAATTACACATGTAGAAAGTGTTCATTTGATTTTTTGTGAAAAAGTCCTAGGTGTTAAACAACCCACAGCTTCAATGATCTAATTCTGAATAAATCATCAATGATTTATTCAGAATTAGGTCGATTTCCATTAGAGTTAGAGTAAAATATTTTTTCAAACTGAGAAAAACTGTTAACTGTATTTTAAGTAATATATATTCTGAAGTGTTTAAACAATTTCTTTTGGAACCAAATACTAAGTGTTGATTATCTACTGTTGGGGATGTGCTGTTTTCTGTTGGACTGGGGTATGTATGTACGAAAACACTGTTTAATGAAAATCTGGTCTTATTACAAGTACCAAAGGCAAAGGTGGAAGGATATATTTATACCAAATGTGATTAGTTTTTTCAATAATTCATCGAAATGTCGTATCTATAGGTATTTTTACCATGGATCCGATCTGTAACCTTATTTAACAAAATCGATTACAGTTCACTATATGTAATGTATAAGTAAATTTAGATTGTCCTCTCACAAGCCGGAAACCGAAAGAGGAAGATATTTTGATATACCTGAGTGTAACAGAACGTGTACATTATGTACAAATAGAGATATTGAAGACGAATATCAATTTATATTTATTTGTCTTTTATTTGAAAAACTAAGAAAATTATATATTGACAAATATTATTATGAAAACCCGTCAATATATAAATTATTAAAACTTTACTCAAATACAAATACGAGTGTTATGTGTAATTTTGGGAAATGTAAAGCTTGCAAACTGAAATCAGAGGTCACAACATAAAAAGTTTTATCCTCAACATGTCAATAAGCATGTACTTTATATTTGAGACTCATGCTCTGTTTTGTGCTTAAAATTGTTATTATAACTTATTATAACTTTTTCACTTTGGTTATTATTGTAATATATGTTACATGTATTTACGTTACATGTATTTACAACCTATCAGCAATACTGCTTTTGGAAATAAACAATACAATACAATAGAGAATTGAACCTGAGCGTGGTGACCACTGCCAGCCACCGCGACCAGCACTGTTATGAATCTGAATTTTGAATTCCTTTGTCTCTGGTTTGTAGATTTTATAGAACTCTTACATTCGGTTTGTTACACCCGAGGTAAGATATGCGGATTTTGATTTTTCTTGAATTCAATTTACGGCTATAAACGTCTAGAAAAATAATTTAATGCGAAAAAAAACAAACAAAAAAACAACAACAAAAAAACCCCAAAAAACCAACCCCACAACCCCCCCCCCCCCAAAAAAAAAGTATATCAAATTTTTATAGAATCATACACAATATACTATATTTGTTTTACTTTTACCGATGTAGATATTTATTTTAAAAGTGTATAAATGTCCCTCATGAAACAGGAAGTACAATTCTGAGATCTACATCTGAGAACCCGGGGGCGGAGGCTTATTGATTATGATTCAGACAATGAGGACGAAGACGAAAAAAAGTGCCATTGCTGGGGATCCTATTTATCTGAGAGTACTATTAAATTCTTAGAATTGTGCGTCGTATTCCAGTGGCGGGTCTAGAAATTTTGTTTAGAAGGGGCATTAGGACCTAAGTGTTTACGTGTATCCAAAAAGGAATGAAGAACCCAAAATGAAAAAAAGGACAATTATTGTTACAAATATTCGAGTGCGGATGGGTGTGTATGTTACTTGTGTAATAGGTACGCTGTAGAGCTATATGGACCGTGGATATCGGCCTGGAATCCCGTAAGGATCCGGGTTAGAATAGGTCCTCAGTACCCCTAGCTTGTCGTACGAGGCGACTAAATGGGGCGGTTCTTCAGATCAGACCGCAAAAACAGAGGTCCCGTGTCACCGCAGGTGTGACACGATAAAGATCTCTCCCTGCTCAATGGCCGTAAGCGCCGAGCATAGGCCTAAATTTTGCAGCCTTTCACCGCAATAGTGACGTCTCCATATGAGTGAAATAATCGCGAGGGACTTTCAACAATATACACACAATCGGCCTGGATAACTCATTAGTTAGACCACCTGACTAGTGATACAGGGGTGCCAGGTTCGATTCCCGGGCCAGTCACAGATATTTTCTTTACTTCACTTGTAGTCCCCCATTATACCCGCCACTATACAGGTCGTGTTTTGATCGATTGATCTTTTAATAATATGTTATTCAAATCTTAGTTTCGCTATTTTGTTTACAGTCTTTGTAGAAAGAGGTAAAAACCTACTTCAGAGAAAAAAGGGCAGAGTCTTGGAAAGAATAAGGAAAATTTTCAGAAAGTAGCAATAAAATTGCGGGAGAAGACGTCATCAAATGATGAACACCTCGTCATACAATGATGAACACCTCGTCATACAATGATCAACACCTCGTCATACAATGATCAACACCTCGTCATACTCAATGGCCTATTTCGAAAGAGCCACAGGGCCCATCAACCCTGCGTAGACAAACAAGCCAGGGAATCTAGCAGGAAAACCTTTAGGAATACTAGCAAGGGGAAATCTCCAAACAATAATACAAAAACAATAAGCAATAGTTCAAGAACAACATACATATTGGCTACCACTTCCAAAGTACCAAGTGTATACAGCTCTCAAGACAAGCAGACCTAATTGCCAAAACATTGCAGTACGTAAGCCTTGATCCAGCTCAAACATTATCTAAGGACCTCTTCAAATCTACATTGCCAGTTATATGTAAATATACAAGTTCCAACACTGGCACTGGTCCACTCAATACATCATTTACACAAGATGAAGTCTTACAAGCTCACACACACACACACACCAAAAATACCACCCAGGAGGGGACATAATGACACATGCCTAAACACACCACTCCAAGTTTCACAAACATGATATATCATTTCTACAACCAACTCGTCGCACAATACCTTAACATTATGGATCAATGATATACTAGTACCAAATACAGTTAAGGAACCTCATGTCCCTGACTCCTATAGAACAATATCACATCACACCTGTACAAAACTTTAGAAAAATACGCAACACCAAATGGAGATGGTTACTGGATAAACAAGGGACACCGGATCCTGCGCAAAGCGGATTCTGCTCCGGACGCAGTACGATAGATAATCTTCTCCAGCTAGAATGGGAAAGGCGCAGTCAATATACAAGATTCCTCACCAGTTCCACGCCACAGACATTACACTCGGCTTCATCAGGTCTTTCTTTACAGGTCACGGTAGATCAGTCCTTTTCAGGTTTCCACACCTTGGACAAAGTTGCACCTAAATATCTTGTTACCGTAATAGTCTTCTTCAATTTCATGATCAATTATCTATCCCCAACAAACAACCATATTAGGTTACAAATTTCCCTTAGTGTGCAGATGGCACATAGACGAAAGGTAAATATAACGGACAGTGATCAATCTCAAAGCTCCTACAAGGAATACAGAATAGAAAATTGGGCAAACACGGACCTCTGGATATACCAGAGGTAGAATAAAGTGCCTAGGAGGAGTAAACATCCCCTATCTACAGGTCACACCCAAACCATCACACTAACTATATATAGTCACCCTGTCAAAATCATCAACAACAGGTTGCAAAACACTCTCGAGTCTATTTCTAATTGGCAATCGTGGTTATGTATACACAAAACACAGGTTTCTCATCTCTATCAAATGCATTGCATACACACTTGACAATCTCAGACCCTAGAGATGAAATTTGGAAATGGTTGTACACCATTATGCATTCTTTGTCAGTAACATGTTGAGGATGGGTTGGATGTACTTACTACTGGGATATATTGCGTCCATACGCCGTTAAGTCGTGGATATTTGCCGCAGCATTCATCATTCGTATTTCTCCTATAATGCCTCGAGTGATCCTGCTGAACAAAATTGTTGTTTATCATTATACAACTTAATCCCTCTAAAACTATAGCAGAAAATAAATATACAATGTATAAAAACATTGACAATCACTGTTAACTTTAAAAAGTCCCGAATTCCTTTCATTTTTGATTGATCTTCATTTATTTCCGGTTCTTAACCTATTTATAGAATTATTAGCAAGTTGGTTTTTATTTAAAGTTGAAGTATTTTTCTCTCCTTCATCAACTCATTTAGCCTTCGATCTAATTGTATCACCTTTGCTGTTCACGTAAGGTTCATCTGTAAATTTAACTCTCTTTTGCGTATCACACTAATTATATTGATTCTAAATCATGTGGTTTTTTTCTCTCTATTTCTTCTTTCTTTTCAATGTCATTATTTCTTATCTAACTTAAAATTATGAAAACAAAAATAAAACATAAAATGTTAAAATAAAATCTATTTTAAAAAACCCACAAAACACAGAATAAAAAGTAGTATAGTATTTGCGAAATGCTGAAGTATTTACCAGTACATTTGTAGCTTGCATTGGTTTAAAATTTATCATACATAGAACATGCTCTTGTATATCAAATCAGTTAAGAGACATAATGCAGGTGATAACGGAATATTGCTACATAAATATGGGAGGGAAGTTGGCGATGGAGAAACCGATGTCATGTTTGTCATAAAGTTGAGTTCTATTCCTTGCTGACTATAAATAAAAAATCAATAAAAACTGACAAAAAAAGTTTTGATAAATCTAGTCCCTTTACTTCTAGAATAAACAATACCTTTTGTGTGTGCGCGATTCTGCTCCGGTATTGTTTGTGGTTTGAGCTGCCATGGATAAAACCATGCATACTGCAAGGACGATTAGAATGTGGGCTGACATTGTTGGAATCTGAAGAGGAATAGAAAACTCTGTAAAATTACAGTGTGTCTTTGTTGCAATATATCCGACGGTCTGTTGAATGGAGGTATTCTTTACATACATACATATATAGATAATTAGCATGTGGCTGTCTACTGAAATTGTAAAATTTCTTACCCTATGCTAGGGTTTCTGTCAGGTCGAATGGTTTTATAATGAAATGCATTTTAAAATCTTTGAAAATCACTTCTTTTTCTGTGTTGTGATACTTTATGATGTATTGGTACCGTATAAGTTTTACAATATAGCTATGAAGAGCATACATCCCTACTGTGAAGGTCCCTACCTCGGCCTGTAGTTTTAATCTACCGTCAGAAATGACAATTGTTGTAACATTATCTTTGTCGTCGGTTTTAACAAACAATTTTAAAACACATGGGTCATGAAGTCACACATCGTCACAAACCACGCCTATTTTCTCCGTTCACAACTTCACACTTCGTCATATCACAAACCACGCCTATTTTCTCCGTTCACAACTTCACACTTCGTCATATCACAAACCACGCCTATTGTCTCCAGTCACACTACGTCATATCACAAACCACGCCTATTTTCTCCGGTCCCACTACGTCAAATCACAAACCACGCTTATTGTCTTCGGTCACACTACGTTACATAACAAATCACGCCTAATGTCTCCGGTCACAGCTTCACACTACGTAACATCACAAGTCACGCCTATTGTCTCCGTTCCCAACTTCACACTACGTCACATCACAAACCACGCCTATTGTCTCCGTTCACATACGTCATAGCCAAGTCGATTTTATGAATATTTTTTATCATATATCAACCAATCAGAGACCTCTTATATATTTTTCTCTTGAATAGGGAAAAAAGCACTCGGAGATCATCGCGAGGTTTGTAGCGGAATAATACGTGGATTGCTGGTTGCGAAAAACTGACACAATAGCCAATCAATATAAGTTAATGATACAGAATTTGCAAGCATTGTCTCGGAGTCTATTGTTACGGTGGATTTCATCTTATAGCTATATTCTTGCTTCTAAAAGAGTGATTTGTACATTTTTTTGTCTGTTATTATTTGTAAACAAATGCTAAACATTTTACCTATATGAGTGCAGGATTGCGTTCGAGATCATAGCCGCTAGCTTAGGGGCTAGGTATGGTGGCTGATTTGTATCATTTTACAATGTGCTGTCTTTTCGTTATTTTGAAGTGAAAAGTAGCTACTATTACCATTCTGTCGTGTATTCGTTATTTCGGGATAAAAATCTCTAGATAGGGTTTTGTTCTCTTGAACGCAGCCCTGCCATTAAGATATCGAAATCTGTTATCGTGAATGTGAATGGTCAATAAATGACTGTCATTTCATAAATATTTATGAAAATCGAGGGGTTCGACGGCGTATTAACCGCCAACCCACCCACCCGAGTCCTTTGAACATTTTGAAAAGTACTGACTATATCACTTATTTTCTCTTTCTTCTATGATCCGATGTCCCTACTTTATTGTACATGTTCCTATCGACTTATTCCACGTACAACTGTGTGCTAACATACATATATAGCCACCCCCCCCCCCCCCCCCCCCCCCCCACCCCAATCGGAACTCCTCGAATGTCTCGCACACTCAGCATAGATCTCGGATGTAATACGATGGCATGCATGAGCGAATTTGATGCATTGCTGTGACGCCACAATTGACAATGCATCAAATTCGCTCATGGATGCCATCGTATTACATCCGAGATCTATGTCGAGTGTGCGAGACATTCGAGGAGTTCCGATTGAACCACCCCCTGTCGAAAAAGAAATATGACAGTATGTACAAAATATATACAAAATCTGAAATTATGAGAGAAATTTCAGTCAACCTTATATCTTATTGAATTTGCCAGCATTTATCATTGTGCTTCGCAAACAGACAGATATTGATTTTGCTGCAAGTTAGTCAAAATTTGTACTGAATAACAAGTTTGTGTATACGTACATGTACATGATAATGTATACAATTCATGCCTATTGGAATTTGGTACTTTGTGACCTTGAAAAGAATGTAACATTGAACTAACTATCGATAAATGTTGCATCATCGAATACATTTGTTCTCGCTGATGAAAAAACAACAGCAACCAACCATATCATTAATGATACACCATCATACATGTAAATATTAATGATAAATCGTCCGTTAATGACAAACTTTATTTTTTCATTACATGTAGCAATCGAGTTATCATTAATGGATATGATAGTGTATCATTAATGGTTAAAACTTTTTCATTAGCGAACACAAATGCATTTGTTAATGCAACATTTACCAATAGTGGAATTTATAATAATTATCATTAGCGCCCTTTAAGTCTTAAAATTATCATTTGATACATACAAAATACTAAAATCTGTGCTTTTTCATCAAAAGTTTAAAAATCTGGGAAAGGTTGAATATTCATGACATTATATCTTCTTAAATGTTGTATATACATTCTAAAGTCCCTCACGGAATCCAATAATAGGTAAATTCCTACAGTCTTTTTCAATTATTGAATGCATTATGACGTATTTCTCGGTAAAATGAGCGAACCCAACCCCCCACCCCCCGAATAAAACCCGTACCTCAGAAGAAAACATTCAAAGACTTTATAACATATCAAAATATTAGAGACATCAAACAAAATCGTATTAGAATTATGTATTCCGAAAAGTTTATTTTGTTTTTTTAAAGTTAGGTTGATAAAGAAGTTTTTTATGTACAAATTTAGTTTACCATTTATCAATTAATTTGTCGGTTAAACATCTTCTGCAAATCCATTGATTAAATGATGTTAAATTTCATTAAGGAATGGCTGCTTACCTGCCCGTGCCTTAAGCCGTTACTGAAGTCCACCACACTGAGTAATAGAAACATGACTGGGGTATTTATAAGTCTGAAATTTATTGAATTTCACAAATTTCAAGACTTTCCATAATGACGTTAAATGCTGCCCATTTATTTAGAAGGAAAAACACACGGCATTTCTGAAGGAGAAATGTCTCGTGCTTTGCGACCATATTAAAACGGTTTCGGAAAAAGTCTCATAATTATCCCCGCGCACTGGTGTTCAGGGATAAAGAATACTCCTCTTCGTAGGCGGGTTCCTTAGTGCAAGTATAGTACATGTATGTCGATACTAAACCGTCCAAAACGACAGGAAAATGTCACAAACTCCCAATATCATTAACTTTTATGAACCAGTGAAGTAAAAAATAATGAAAATCTTTTGTCAAAATTTGTTAAGAAAATTGTTGAAGCTGCCTGTCCGTCCTTGCACACGCCTTCACATGAGTGTACGGCTGTATGTATTTCTTTTCTATGCTTATATTCCCCATGTATTTAAATTATCTTTACAACCAATTCCCCATAAATGCACGTATGAATCTTAATAAATATATAGTTCGAATATTCTAACGAGTGGAATTCCGACAGAAATGAAAGCAGAATGTGAATATAAAAATAAATTGCATTCTTTAAATACATGAGCGTATGAACAGCAACGCTTCAGACCGGTGTACCTTTAATGAAACGCTACGCCAGCGTGAGGCATTGCAGTTCATACACTCCTGAGCATTTTCAAAACGAAAATTTATTTCTTGATTATATGAATTATATTCAAGTTGTTTATTTTATGACACCTGCAACATTTGTTTTTATATGTATATATTTCTCTTTAACTCATGGACCAATGATCTGGTTATGAAAGAATTCAGAAATGAATTAGATCGATATCGGGATTCCAAGTTTTCGTGGAATTCCCAAATTTGTACTGACTACTCCAGCCTAAATTACTGAGTATAACCAAAGTAATATCAAGTCAGAAACACGAGAAATGATGGTGTAAATTTCATTTATATTTCACTGCGTGCTGGCATTGTTTCTCTGTAAAAGCGTAAATATATAGGCTGGTTTTTGGCTCACCGGCAAGATCAGAGAATTCCTACCTATTCTGTCAGACTAACGGAACGTCCTAATCTACTTAATGGATACGTGTAACTATGTAGAACAATATGAAGGAAATCAAAAGGTGCAGCTAAACATCCACTAATGATGTAAAAATGCATTAATATTTAGTGGTCAGAATCCTGAGCATTAACGATAAGATTTTAAGAACTATTTTAGGAACTCCTCAATATCAAGATATAAACATTTCCTTCATCGATGTTATCATTTGAAAGAAAAAATTAGTGATTATTTCTATTTTTGGATCTCCATAACTAGATGGTACAAATTGATAGTGATATAGAGTCAGTTTAACAGTCAAATCACTTATCTGAATGGCAGTGTCACCTACATGTACATTATATACATTGTAAGTCTATATCAATTGCCACAACCGAAGCTGAATGTAAATTTTCAGACATGAATCATGAAGGACTGCCCCGAGATTCAGTGAAAGCGTCAGTCCAAATATTCAGCCGAGCTGATTCTCAGCTGACATTGGGAACCACCATTGCCGAAGGTGACTAAGGTAGTCTTGAAGTGGTTTTTTTTAAATTCTTATAGTAGTAAAGAAATGATGAATGTCGATTTGACATTGTACATAAATAGTTTAACAAGTAAAGTTAAACAAACACGTTGGACTTCTGGGAAATCTTTAAAATAATCAAGATTATTTTATGCATATCAAATAGTTCACAATTAATTGGTCGCACCTCATTTACCTCCCGTGGGACACAATGCCAATATTTCGCATTAAAATGCACGACCTTACGTGACCTATCGAGGACCAATGGGAATTACCGTAAGTATTCCCGGAACTCTAAGTGTCAGCAGTAATACCGGCTCCCAAGAAAGAGTATGTGTATTGTTGTGCCAATTTAAAAATCGGGGTTACATGCCTCTGTCGTCAAATACTTCACTTGAACAGTACACCTATGTTATAGAGTGCTAAACTCTCACCCAACAGACGCATCATTTGCGTGCAGCCTTTGTACGAATAAATTAAATCGGGTATGCAAACTCAACGAATCAATGGTCACGAAAGTTAACCATATAAAGGAGGCAAGAGATACGTTCTTAGGTATGTTTATATACTTTGAATAACATTAATTTCAAAACAAACTACCAAAGAAGTTGTAAAGCATCTCACTGAAAGCTTTGCAACTTGTCCAACTTAACCTAGTCAAAATCTTCGCTTCGAAAGCCATGCTTTTCTATGCTCCCGAACACTGGAAATAGGGGGCATTTTCATTCGTTGAATACCACAATAAGGTACTCAGTAATTCAATGGTAATGTGACAAATCGCATAAAGAAGCCGAAACGCACCTTCCAATGAAAATATCAGTGTTGTGTCCCACGGGAGGTAAAAGAAGTGTGACCGACCGTGGGTTTCCGACGATTCAATTAATTAAGATTGACCAACTCAATTTGTACTTTTTACGAAGCAAACTCGGTTCGAACTATCCCACCATTTTAGCAATTCAGGTTAATGTGGAACGAGTTAATTTTCCATTTTGCTAAAAATCGCTATTGAGCACATCGTGAAAGTTCATGGTCATGAAGTCAATTCTATTATTAATAACTACTGTTGATATTTCTTACATTTACAATTTTAAAACATTTTTTTTTTTATACTTTTTTAACTTTCAATGCGTGTGATAACCAATACCATTCCGGTAAACCTCATTCCGATGTACATGTAGGATTTCCAAGAAAACACGCAATTGTACATGTGCATGTAATATTTCATTTTAAACTGGAAACAACATTCACATTAACTTCCCATATTTATGTAGCAATATTCCATTATCACCTGCATATGGAGTTTATATCTCTCAACTGATCCGATACACAAGAGCTTGTTCTGCATATGGTCAGTTTTTAAATCGAGGCAAGCTACTGACAAACAAGTTGATGGTAATGGGATTTCAACAGTCTCGTTTAAAGTCAGCATTTCGCAAATTATATGGTTGTTAAAAGATCTAGTTTGCCAATACAACCTACCATTGGGTCAAATGCTGTCTGACGTGTTTCATACCGATTGTTAGACCGTTCTTGTAACACTGATTTTGACTACGGATAACTCCGTTTACCTGATCAAGATATGGGATTCACGGCGGGTGTGACCGGTCGACAGGGGATGCTTACTCCTAGGTACCTGATCGCACCTCTGGTGTGTCCAGGGGTCCGTGTTTGTCCATCTTTCTATTTTGTATTGCTTATGGATTTATGAGAATGATCGTTATCTCCACCTTTCATTAAGGACAATTTAATACTCCCTTTATAAAAAAAAGAAGAAGACGTTAATTAAAAAGACAATAAATACTGATTTATGCAAGAACACTAACGTGGTTTACAAACTTTATAAATGTATGAAATATCAATGGAAGTTTATAAAAGCATTATAATGAACTATTAACATGTTATAAATGCACGAACATATCACAGTGTTTTATATGGTGTTAAATTTTACAATGATTGCTGTAAACAATTGATGGTGTACTTCTAGATCTATCTAATATACATGTATGTATCGGTTTTTTGTCTATTAATATATAGATAGTTTGTCTATTAATATATCAATACTTTTGCATATTGATATATAAATATTTTGTCTATTAATAGTTCGATACTTTAGCATATTGATATATGGATATTTTGTTTATCGATACGAAATTCCTCACCATGAACAGCGCTAGTCATAACTAATCATTATGTCTCTCTGTTATACACACGTGGCTCAGCCAAAAACAGGCCATAGCTTTTTTTTTTATACCAGGATTATGATTCTGTTTTCTAACAGTCATAACTTAAACTGTCATTTCACCAATAAACTATTTAATCGAAAATACCTTTATATATCTATTATAGTAATTAATTTGATTTACCCTAGTTAACTCTATGTATTTTTATATTTATGAGAAAAGCAATTATCTCCATGCCAAATCACGTGTTAGACAGGAAATATTTGGAGATGCTTCATAACCATCTATCGACCTTATTCTGATCATGCAAGAAAGAACAATGTTTAACAAGCCAGACGGTATGCCCTAAACATCAAAGTATAATCAGTTGAATAGGGAATATCATAGCCATCAATCTTCGTGAAAGATTTCAAATTAAGAGCGTCTAACTGTTGCTATTTTTATCAGATTAAGAGCGTCCAACTAGTGCCATTGTTATCAGATTAAGGTGGTGTGTACTCTTCAAACGACAACTAAAACAAGCGAAGGAGGTAAACCGTCCATTAACTCATATAACTTCTAAATTAGTGTACCAAAATAATTTCAATCCATTGAACAAGTGCATATTTTCGCTCTCTAAGTAGACTAGTCAGAATGTTTAAAAATATTCTATTCGGGAAAACCTGGTGATAGGATTGAAAATCAAACCTGCAATTTACGTCTGCAGACATTTTAAAGTTTTAATGATGAGATGTTGGCATACAATGTGCGTGTATGTATAAAGTAAAACACAGTTATAGCGAACCTCCAGTAAAAACAGTTCATTGTAACCACATTTATTGTATTCAATAATTTATGATTTTTCTCACATAGGGGAATAAATGAAGTATTTCATTGTACGTATTAGTACTTAAATATTTTATTTCACGTGACTTACTTGACTTAATCCTCTGGGTTCCCTGGGGAACATAGGGCCGCTTTATTCCATGTGCATGTATTAGTACTTAAATATTTTATTTCATGTATTAGTACTTAAATAGTTTATTTCACGCATTAGTACTTAAATATTTTATTTCACGCATTAGTACTTAAATATTTTATTTCACGTATTAGTACTTAAATATTTTATTTCACGTATTAGTACTTAAATATTTTATTTCACGTATTACTACTTAATGTGTTTCACTACACCTTGATAGAGTTTATCAAATCAGCACAAAATGATTTAACAATGAAAGATATGTAATGAAAGGTGAAGATAACGAACAGGGATCAATCTAATAAATCATAAATGGTTTAACAATCGGTATGAAACAGCATTTGACCCAATGATAGGTTGTATTGGCAAACTAGATCGTTATAACTCCCATAGAAAATATGTACATATGTCAAAAAGGCAAATGAGAGGTGAGGATGACAAATAGTGATCAATTTCATACATGTAACTCATATGAGCAATACAAAATAGATAGTTGGGTAAACACGGACCCCTGGACACACCAGAGGTGGGATCAGGTGCCTAGGAGGAGTAAGCATCGCCTGTCGACCGGTCACACCTGCCGTGAACCTTATATCTTGATAATATGCAATTTTGAAAAGAGAAAAAATCCCATGATTTCCACAAAATTTCAAAAACTTACTTAAAAGACACTGGCGAATTTGAACTCGAGATCTTTGTGTCAGTAACCCGATAAGTTACCCAATGAGCTACGTAGAGATACAAACAAGTAGGTCGAGTACTTTCACAAAAAAAATAAGTCGCCACGCCATCTTGAGACTTAGTGTCATACAAGTCTTGATGTAGTGAGCTACCTTAAATATCTTATTTTACATATTAGTACTAGATAGTAAAAGGTGACGCTACCGAACAGTGATCAATAAGGGACAAACACGGACCCCTGAATATTCAATGTACCCTAGGTGGGATCAGGTGTCTAGGGGGAGTAAATTAAACATCCCCTGTCGACCGGTCACGCCCGCCGTGAGCCCTATATCTTGATCAGGTAAACGGAGTAATCTGTAGTCACAATCAGTGTGTATAGAACGGCCTAACAATCGGTATGAAACAATTCAGACAGCATTTGGCCCAAAGATATGGTGTATTGACAAATTAGATCGTTATTACGACCATAGAATTTGCGAAATGCTTACTTTAAACAAGACTGTTGAAACCCCTGTAACATGAACTTGTTTGTTAGTAGCGTGCATCGATTTAAAAACTGATCACACGCAGAACAAGCTCTTGTATATCGAATCGGTTGAGAGATATAAACACGTTATAAGGTGATAATGGAATATTGCTACATACATGTAAATATGGGAAGTTGACGATGGAGACGCTGAATCTTCTCGTTTGTTATAAAGCTGAGTTGTTAGTCGTCGATATATCTAAATGTCAAATTGAAAGCCAGAACAAGAGGTTGCTCTTCTCTTTAAATAAGCTCTGCTTCATAAGATATAATAACAGGTCAACTAACAGAGGAGCACAATTCGTGCCCATAGGAATTCCAGCAGAGTGTTAGAAGACCTGATCACCAAAGACTACGAAGATATTGGCAATGGGGAACTCTGACATATTTTTTAAATTGTCAACTTCAGCGTATGACAACATAATTAGCAATGTCCGATTCTTTCAATACATAGTTAAAGTTTTGCTTCTTAAAAATACTTTTATGGTAATTCAATATAAAATTCAAATTATCATAAATTTTGGCGTTTATTCCATTTCGACAATGCAAACAGTAATTCTACGAACATAAACCTAAAGTTTCCACAAACAACATGGTACATAAGTGCTATCATATTAATCACAATGGAAATTGGAATTCCCATTTCCGGGAGTCTGACCTCTTATCAAATCTTAACTTAAAAACCAAGAGGAACTTAAGTCTTTGTGAATGAAATCTTATAAAGAATGCAAAATTGAAAGTATGGCAAACATGGATCCCTGGACAGACCAGATGTGGGATTAGGTGCCTAGGAGGAATAAGCATCCCCTGTTGACCGGATGCATCTGTCGTTAACCGTCCATCTTGATAATGGAGACCGAGTAATCCTAGTCGTAATAAGTATGCAAAGTACGACTTAACGATTGGTATGAAACACGTCCAGACAGCATTCGACCTAATGCCAGTTTGTGTTTCCAAATAAGGTCATTATATCTCCCATGGTATTTTGTGAAATGCTGACTTCAAACGAGACTGCTGAAACCCTTGTAATATGAGCTCATCATACACAGACCATGTTTTAGGGTATCGAATCATTTGAGAGACATAGATACCATATACATATGATAATGGAGTATTGCTACATAAATATCGCAAGTTCACGATGGAGAAGCTGAAGTCATGATGACTCGTTTGTCATTAAGTGGAATTTTTAGTTTGCTATGAACGGCTATTTTCAGTGAAACATTCAAATATGAATGAAATGTCGAAGACTCTTTATTGTCTTTTATTTTGAGTTCACTGGGATATATCGAATCGACACAATGAAAGTGAATATTTTTAATACCTTAAATGTCATTATTGTATCAAAGTGTCTACTTGAAGGCCACATCAAGATGTTTCTATATCTCATGTAGAGTTTTTTAAAAAAATACATTATGCTTCATAAGAATACAAAAGCAAATCAGCTAATAAAGGAGCACACTTTGTGCCAATGGGAATTCCAACAGACTATTGGAAAACCTGATATTCAAAGACTTCTTGATATTGTAAACGAGGAACTCAACATCTACAGTTCTCATGTTTCATATCAACATCAGAGTACTTGTGCGTGGAAATATATCAGTGTTTAACAGAGTATTTTTGGGTGACTAAGATACATGTGTGTACATTGTATGGACATTTCCGAATTCCATTTTTATTGACGAAGGAGATGTCTATGAAGTCAAAAAGACCACGGTTAAATTCATCGTAAGGAATGGCGATGCAAAGTATTGTAATGTACGCTTTGATCCGGGTGCTTTTGGAAAAGGTTTTATCATTATAAATTTACTGAATGGTCTTTGGAATCATTTGATTTACACCACTTATTGCATAGCATATTTTGTGACACAACATATATGCATTTCAAACCTTTGATAAATCATGACTTTTAACATTTCTTCAGAACTCGGTTTAAATTTGTAGCACATATTAGTGGAAAAAACTTCGAGACATAAAAAGACATAAAAGAGCCAAACTTTCGAGAGAGAAACTGAGTTCTGAAGAAATGTTAAGAGGTAGGATCAGGTGCCTAGGAGGAGTAAGCATCCCCTGTCGACCGGTCAAACCCGCCGTGAGCCCTATATCAGTGTGTCAATCGTTATGAAACACGTCAGACAGCATTTGACCCAATGATAGGTTGTATTGACGAACTAGATCGCTATAACGATCATAGAATTTGCGAAATACTGACTTCAATCGAGACTGTTGAAACCTCTGTATCATCAAATTGTTTGTCAGTAGCTTACCTCGATTTAAAAACTGACTATACACAGAACAAGCTCTTGTGTATCGAATCAGTCGAGATATATAAACATCATAATTATGCAGGTGATACTGGAATATTGCTACATTGAGATGGGAAGTTCACGATGGAGAAGCTGAAATCATCCCGTTTGTCATACAGTTGAGTTGTCAGTTTGCCGTTAATGTCTACTTTCAATAAAATATCTAGATATGAAGCAGAAGTGGACAACTCTGTGTCAATATATCTATATAGTATCAATATAAGTAGCAGTATTAATATAATGAAAGATGGCATTTACATGTTTTACACATAAACAATAATTATATGCTATCTTTGGGCCTTGTCCTGCCGTCCGAACCTTTACTCAGGGGTCATAGAATTTACATTTTTTGTACAGGCCTTCCTGCTTTTCATGACTAGGCATATAAGTATTCTTTCAGATATGCAGTTGGGGTTTTTTTTGGGGGGGGGGGGAGGATATTTGAAAATTTGTCAAATATGGCAGTTTCATGAAATCTAAAATCCATGTCCCGTGTTACAAAGATGCTTCATACAAAATGTGAAAATAATTGGAATAGAAGTTATCTAGAAGTTAAAAATGTTCAATTGCTAACAAATACATCTAATCACTTTGACTAATTTGGCCGCACCCTGGTACATGTACCAAAACCTACTCTGAAATATCTTGGTAAAGAACTGCCTTCCCCTCTAAATATTCATTTAGTTTTAATTTAGTATTAATAGCATTAAAGGAGATGTTATTTAAATGTTTTACACAAAAACAATTTATACCAAGTTTGGCCCTGTCCTGGATTCTAAACCTCTATCCCGGCGATCATGAAATTTGGTACAGGCCCTCCTGCTCTATATGGATATGCATTTACTTTTTCTTAGAGATGTGCTTTTGTAGAGAGTATCTTTGAAAAATGGTCAATTCGTACCAGTTTTTGCTCTGCCCCTAAAGGTCCCGTGGTGCAGGACACGTGAAGATTACCATTTTTCCCGTGCCCAAAAGACAGTTCATACCAAAATCGAAAATAATGGGAATCGTTGTTATCCAGAAGTTAAAATTGTTTGATCGTTAATACAAGACGCACAACTACAGACGCAGGGCAATAAAAATAGGTTACTTGAGTGCCTCAGGTGTCCGAGAAATTTAGCATATGTTTCCCGTTTCTAAAAATATAATCTAGCAAAATGTCTAAGGGATCTGAGAAAGTATAGATTATAATGTAACTTATATACTGATGGTCACTGTATGTTTTCATATATTTGACAGTAAGTGATTTCTTCTACGCTTTCTCCGGAAAGGTCATATGACCATTGCTCATCAAATATTTCAGCAAGACTAAAAACGCAATTCCCAAAAGCAATTTCTTAAGTAGACTGATCCATCCATCATAGATCCCTTCCTTCCCATAGCCGCCAGTCTGACGTGTCTGTAGAGGATACCATGTCCTCTCTTCTACTCGTTCGATAGCGTCTTTGGCTCCTTCCCATTTTCCTGGTCCGTGCAGGCGCCACTGCGGAGGTGTGGCGCCTCCAAAATAAATCTTTCTCCAAAGAGAGTTATCCGAAAAAAAGAGTTGCCACAGCCTAGGTTTGCATCCGATATATCCTGCAATTTTATCAAGGTACTGGATGAAAAAGACTATGATTGTGTAACGAGAGGATGTGATCCCGAATCGCTTCTTCGTAACTCGATACATTTGATCTACGTCTGCGATGCGCTTGGCGACGCTTGGAAGTTGACATTTTTTTGCAAAGACACGAGCGGCCCATCGCGCCTGAATCTCTAGGATCGGAGGTACCGGACCAAAGGGCTGAACCAAACCAATAACGGCCAAGGTTGCGGGTTGGAGATCCACCGGCCAAACTAAATCATATAGGTGCGGAAAAGCGTCCTCGAGTCTGATGACCCCCTCCTCCACGAAATCATAACTGTACTTGTAACCGGTTGCCAGGACTACAACATCAATATCTCGGACCTCAGTTCCATCTATAAATATCGCGCCGTCTTCTGTGAATCGTTCAATGCCAGTTTTTATAGTGATTTTTCCGTAAATGATTCGATTGGGGAGATCGTCACTGATTGATACAGTTCCGCCATTGAATTTTTCGTTCGGAGCGAGTCCGTACCTGTCATGATTGTATCGGCTGTAGATGTTGTGGTACATAACAGGACGCATAAGTGACCAAGGAAGGTTTTGCCGGAACCGGGAAACTGCGATGTGGTCAAACGGTCGACCCTGGTCGGATGTCCTTTGAATGACGTAGAGTCCGTGTCTCACGCTCATGTATAGCTATATGAAATATAAACAAACAAGGTATAAATATACTAACTGTATTTGTTTTATGCTATTTGTAATTGAGCAGCTTTGATTCACATATCATGGACGATGTTATACTCACGTGTTTTGCGTGTAAACTCAATTCTGACGCCACATCAACGCCCGAGTTCCCGTTTCCGATGAGCAAAATCCTTTTCCCCTCATATCCATAAAAATGTTTATAGTCA
The DNA here is from genome assembly GCF_947568905.1 of Ostrea edulis. Taxonomy (NCBI): domain Eukaryota; kingdom Metazoa; phylum Mollusca; class Bivalvia; order Ostreida; family Ostreidae; genus Ostrea; species Ostrea edulis. The sequence goes on along the minus strand of NC_079173.1, from coordinate 15,634,070 downwards.
TGGGTATGGATCAATTTTCCTTTGAAATTTTTAAGTCCTTGGAATTTAGGAATATTTGGTTCATTTAAATGTCCATGACAAGCCAGAACAAAATTTACTCGAGCTTTCTCCCGCCTCTCTGTCCGGAGATTAACGGTTTCGATCAGCCAATCACCAGAATCCTCAAAATCGTCTGCTTTCTCCGCCCTGTTTACAGTATGCTGAAATTTAATGTACTTCCGCAAATCATATTTATCAGCATACAAGTCAAGATACTTTTTAAAGTAAACGTGGTTCATGAAATTAGGAAACTCCTTAGGAATAGGGAAATCACTGAAACACATCATCTCCTTGCTGGTATTAACACTACAAGACTTGTACAGACTGGGTCCGTTTTCTTTCGGAATGTCACTGTAGTTCCATAAACCTCCTATGTCGACATCTTTCTCATAGCAAACCGGATGCAATCCTTCGTCAAGACAACTTTTGATGGCAGTCAGACCAGAAACACCGGCACCCACGATGCATACAGTTTTGGTCATCTGAACAAAGAGAAAGGGTTTGTTCATATACTAACCATTGTTTGTACAGCAAATTCAATGTTTTTGTATTATTGTATGTGGTGTATGGATTGTGGAAGAACATTTACTACATGAAAAGGTGAAAATCAATCTCATAACTCCTATAAGGAATACAAAATTAAGAGTCGGTCAAACACAGAACCCTGGATATACCAGAGATGGGATCAGGTGCCTAGGAGGAGTAAGCATCCCCCTTCGGCCGGTCACGTCCGCCGTGAGCCCTATAGCTTGATCAGGTAAACGGAGTTATCCGTAGTAAAAAACCGTGTATAAAAATGTATATTATTTTATCTAATTAGTGGTTCTTGATAAAAAAAAAAAAAAAAAAAGCTATCCGTATATAAATGTTTAGTTGGATTGAAGTTTAACGTCCCAATAAGATTATTTGATACACATCGAAACATCGCTAGCTATAACTTAGCGATCGTACAGTTAGCCCTACATGTACATTCTATGTTTCGCACTCTGGTCAATATAATGTTTAGTTCTCCCTCTCCAGATGTGTTCACTAATATGAAGACGTTACCAGCTTTAAGTGACGTGCCACAACTTTTGACCTATGCTTGGCGTTCAAGGTCATAGTAGTGAGAGTTATTTGTAAACGCCTACTTATCATCTGAACAACTCACAACTTACAATTCTTATGGTATAATACGTCTATGCCGTGAAGGACATGTGTATAATCAGTGGCTCGTGATGAGTTGTGCCTTTCCATTCTGCTAACCTACAGGTAGTAGCTGGTCATCGGACTAGCTATAACTTAGCGATCCTACATGTAGTAGCTGGTCATCAGTGTAGCTATAACTTAGCGATCCTACATGTAGTAGCTGGTCATCAGTGTAGCTATAACTTAGCGATCCTACATGTAGTAGCTGGTCATCGGACTAGCTATAACTTAGCGATCCTACATGTAGTAGCTGGTCATCAGTGTAGCTATAACTTAGCGATCCTACATGTAGTAGCTGGTCATCAGTGTAGCTATAACTTAGCGATCCTACATGTAGTAGCTGGTCATCAGTGTAGCTATAACTTAGCGATCCTACATGTAGTAGCTGGTCATCGGACTAGCTATAACTTAGAGATCGTACATTTAGCCCTACGTGTACATCACAGGGTCAATATAATGTTTGGTTTGTTCACTAATATGGAGACTTTACCAGCTTTGGGTGACGTGCCACAAACGCTTTATACGGGACATGAAGGCGTTAGCGAGTTTTACAAAAATTATCTTTTCCTGCAATGTTTGTGACCTTATTCTCCCGTTTCAAGCATTTCGTTATACAAATAACTGACTATGGTTTAAAGGGAAAACATTCTATTATTTATACTTTTATGAATTTTGTTTAATTTAGATATTTTTATAGTTGTAAAATTAGATATTATTGACCTGTAAGTTATTTAAACGTAACAGCTGAATATCATCCGCCCTTGTCTTGTCTCCATGTTTGGTAATGATTTCCGTATTTGAACGATGATAGACGGAAATAGTCCGAGAAAGACAAACTTTAAACTCATAAAGTAAACCATCATACAATATAAGACAAACTCTAAACTAATACAGTAAACCATCAGATATTATTATACTTTCATGTAAAATTCTCGAATCTGATTGGTCGAGAGGAATTTAATAAAACATATTGTTACCCTCTGAGAACAGAAAGCACGCGGTCCAGGGTGATAGTATCTAGCAACGGGTAACAGTATTTGTCAACAGTTGATATCAATAATAAAAAATCACATGCGTCAAATTGATGCGCGTACGGTTCGCCGTAGTTTGTTAGACAACGTCGTTTGAGCGTTTGTAATAAACACGAATACCCGCATAGAAATACGAAATATCGCATGACAGTGATTGATCAAATGTCAACGGACGTAAGTCTTTCTGCTTTGTTGTTTATATAACATTCAGTATAACAAAACAAATAGTGCATGTAGTTGAGGGTAACATTGAAAAATTTCACCCCTCGAGAAACCATTGTCAACCTCGGCAACGCTTCGGTTGACAATGGTTTTCTCGGGGTGAAAATTTTCAAAGTTACCCTCAACAACATGCAATATTTATATGATATCAGGAACAGTTATTTCAAGGCGTACGGGGGACCTATTCTAACCCGGATCCCCACGGGATCAACTGAATTGAAACAAAATGTATTTGAATGCAATGGATTTCAATAGAAATCAATCAGAATACACACAGAGATTGTAGATATTTTGTCATAATTACTAGCCAATTTGAACCCATAAAATCTAAATGCTTCACGATATAACACTGTATATGTATATGACAATCACGAAATCCTTGTAGTACATGTTTTAATAAACACACACCACTATTAACAAGTTAGAAATATATAAATATAGATTAAATATATAAACCAGTTTGTAATTTGCTTATTTTCAGGACGAGGTACAGAGGTAATCTGATATCACAAATACTAGTAGTAGACACTATGGATTCCCTTTGAATTTTGTCTTTTTTTAAGGTGGCTTGAAAGAGTCCCTTAAATCAGAATTCCAAATGATTTAATTATGAAAGATATGATGATAGGAACATGTGTCAAAAAGCAGAGAAAGACTCTGCATGACGGATTTGAATTCGGTCATCGTCGGAAACCCACGGTTGATTACGCTTCGTTCCTCTCTCCATCACCTGTGGGTCCATTCATTCTCACGGATGATTAATTATGCCATTTAATTGGGCACTCATGGAACACCCTGAGCGAATTTATCCAATCAACAAGACGCTTTCAGCCCAATTTCGGTATAGAATTGTTGTGATAGCAAAGTTAAGTTAATACTACCTTTAAAAATGGAAGAGGTCCGTTACTATAAAGATTACTTTGATTGGACGATGTTTTTAAATATTTATTCATGAGAACGAGCGAGTAGGAATGAATGGATCCACGACGGAATTCGGTATCTGTGGGCCACTAATCCGATATTTGTAATTTAGTAAATTAGAAATGACAACAAATTTATTCAGAATTTCAAAGTTTTACACTAGTTATATGTACAAAATGTCTTTTACTGTCATTCAGATTACTGAAGCTAATAAACAGAAAATTTCAGCCCCAAAGTCTTTTTTTTCTTTCTTTCTCTAGTTGACTAAAATAAAATTTATATTTTGTTCGGGAATGTGGAAATGGATGCCATCTCATTTTCTTGCGTCCTCCTGTAGAGTTTTTAATTGTATAGAGAACCTTATGAATAATTGATCCTGTAGAATCAAAAATTGTATGTACCTTCCTTAAATCTTACCTTCGTGAGCGTACTACCTTCCTGCTATTGAAGTCTAACTAACGTGTTCAACAGAGTCCACGTTTCATATATATCGTGACACTGGTCATCCTGATAGGTTAATGCGATCGTCCTTGGACATGGCATTTGAATTCAGAAAGCTGATAGCACCGTTTACCTTGCGGAGTAAACATATTTTGATGTTATTCAATATCAAGGCCTTTGGCTTCAAGCTATTAAATAGCGTCAACATTGTAATCATATATTGGAGTCGCGATGCTAGAGATGGAAACATGGTAGAAATTATAATATGGAAGAAAGGATTTTAAAAAAAACCTGTTTCCTGTACATCCCATGATACATGTAATTTTATGCAGTATTCGAACTGAAAAAAAAAAAAAAAGAATATTGCAAAATTATGCCAAGAAACTACAGACATTTCTGACATATATTGATATTAAATATTAAAACTAAACTTAATTGAAATTACCTTGAATATTTTAATTTTTTTTAAGATAAAAAAAAAAAACCGTTATGTATGAATTGCAGTACGCGGGTAAATATTTCCATGTAAATTTTAAAGTTTTTTCTTCATTCCAATTTAAATTCTTCCACTTTAACATGGAAACCTTTTTATGATAAATTATTTTGCAAACGTTAATCTAGGCAAGAAATCCCCCCCCCCCCCCCCCCCCCCCCCCACTCTCCTTTCCTCACAATTTCTCTGCATGTAAAAAGTGCCGAAAGACTCCGAAATGCAGAATTTGAAATCGAGGTCAAACCGTTTATTCCCATTTTGGCCTATATCATACAATCGGAACTCCTCGAATGCCTCTATGTCGAGTGCGCGTGACATTCGAGGAATTCCGATTGCTAAATCGTACCGTTCTCGATCCAAACCTTTCGTTCTTCATATTCAGGCGATACGTTCTCAATAAGAACCTTTTCCTGTTTTTGTTGTTGAGAATCGCTCTGATCAAACCGTTCAGCGTTCTTTCCCCAATGTAACTGTTCATTCGCGATTTGTATCGAGATACACCCAGAACACATAAACCGACATGTACTAGAGAATTTCATGCAATAATTAAACGATATTCTGTACAAAATGGCGATGCATGGATAGAGAATTAATCTCAATGACTCCACGAGGAATCAAGCAGCATGTTAGGAAGATGACTATTCGTCAGCTATCGGGCCTATTGATTATTTTGCGAAAGTTATTAGAATAGAGGATATAAACCGATTATTAAGTTGCAAGAAGTTGTATCCAATCCATTTGTATGCATTATACAATAAAATATGTTCAACTCTAACGAGAATTCTGGGGGAAATCAAGTCGATCCATGAACTTCGGGTCAAGTTCCTGTACCATACATTAACTTATTAGTGTATTGGATATTTAAATGTTAATGCGTCTGTTGATAAACAACAATGTACACATTTATTAGAACAGAGTTGTCTTCCTTGTGAAGTTGAACAGAACCAAACACGTGTGAAGAGGGTAGTAAACATGTTATAATCCCAGTGTCCTTGAATTATTCTAAATAACTTTGACTGGGCGTCATGACATACCTACTGACGATAAGGTGGTGAGGTATTATAATCATGCAGAAATTGACAGCCCCAGTCAACGTTTGTACATATGTTCAGCACTATTAGGGACCGGTGCATTCCATGTTTTCATTTCCCCCCCAAAGTTGCTGTCCTATATCAGATGTGTAATAAAAAAGTGTGTGTCCTATCTAATAAATAAATATGTATGTATGTATGATTAAACATTTTTACTTCATTTTGAAAATCTCTGGAGTTCTTCATAATTGTCTCTTCAGTTATATCAGCTCATGCGAAACTTTTGTTTACTTTGTTATGTTTGTTCAGTAATTTGTCTTGTGAAGTTACAAATCGAAGCAGTATCTAAAAAAAACTGGCGATCTATAACTTTGTTGAATACAGTATACAAAATTGCCTCTGGCGCTATTTCAGCTAGATTTTAAAAAAAAAACATTTAGGCAAGATAATTGACCCAGATCAAACAGGATTCATATCCAACAGATATATTGGAGAAAACACCTGGTTAATATATGATATTATGCATTATACTGAAGACGATGATATCCCTGATCTTTTGCTACTTATTGACTTTGAGAAAGCCTTTGATACTTTATCGTGGAATTTCATACAAAAAACTTAAGATTTCCTCATTTTTTGGCCCTTCTATTAGAAAATGGGTTAGCCTTTTTTTATATACAAATATAACGTCTACAGTTAACCAAGGCGGCAATATGTGTGAAGTGTTTGATATTCAGAGAGGGTGCCGACAAGGAGACCCTTTATTACCTTATATATTTCTAATATGTGCAGAAATTCTAGCAATAGAAATAAGAAAAAATAAAAACATTAAAGGCATTACTATAGGAAATATTAAAAAGGAATTTCTCAACTGGCTGACGACACGTCAATAATTCTCGATGGAAGTGAACAGAGTCTATTGGAAACTCTAAGGACCTTACAAAGGTTTTCAGAAATATCGGGCTTATGTATCAATTATTCTAAAATTGTACACCGTATGGATTGGCTAAAAAATACAGTAATGACGTTTTATTACCCAACAGTAATCTCAAATGGGAACTACCAAATTCACCTCCCTGTTAGGATTTTTTTTTTTATGTTGAATTGCACAAAGTACTTAAGCTAAATTATGATCCAAAATTAGTAAAAATCAAATCCATTCTAAATCATGGGAGGGGGGGGGGGGCATTTAACCCCCATTGGTAAGATTACAGTCATTAAAACATTAGTTCTACCACTGTCGAATAATAGTTGTATGTCTATCTCCAACCCATCTGTGTTTTATTGTAAAGAATTACAAAAAAATGTTCTTTTCATTTGTATGGAATGGTTCAACTCATAGAGTAAAAAAGATGTCCTTGTTAAGAAATATGAATATGGAGGTCTAAAAGATAATGAATCTAAAATCTTTCATAGCATCAATGGAATTATTTTGGATACGACATCTTATTTCTACAAACAGGGGAATGAATAACATAATACCTGGTTTTGAACTAGCTAGGTTCATATCTTGTGGGATTGAATATGTCAAGTTACTTTTGAAATCCTTGCAAAATAACTTTTGGATAGATGCATTCAAATCCTGGATTGAACTACAAAATGCTTGTACAGAATCAAATGCTACTGCAGATACACCTCTATTTTATAATCATATGATTCATATTGGTGGGAAAACGTTTTTTAATAAACAACTCTTTGACAGTAACATCAGACACATAAATGATATTTATTGAAAAAGAAGGTAGTTTATTTAGTTATGAAACTTTTTGTGATACTTATCAGAATGAAAATCAATTTCTTAGCATATGTAAGCATCATTCATGCAATAAAGACTTGAATTAAAAGGGCTTCTAAAAACAGTTTTAAAAAGTTGGCAAATCCATTTATTATGTCAAACATATACAATGTACTGAAATGTAAAAAAAAAACACCAAAAAATCCAAATGCTTTTATGAACTTCTCAACAAAACTTCCTCTGTGACAACAGGAAAAACAAGATGGAGTGAGCTCTTTGAAATAGATAATACTGCATGGGTGGAAAATAATAATTTAAAAAATCCCTTTCATTAAAGCAACAAATAGTTAACTTTAATGGTTCCAATATAGGATACTTAATAAGATTTTAGCAACAAACTCATTTTTATTTAAAATAAAAAAGTGAACTCAAAAATGTGTAGCTTTTGTCACAATGAGGAGGAAACAATAGAACATATAATATGAGAATGTAAATGTGTTCAATCATTTCTAGCTGATTTTGAAGTTTATTTAGAACAGAGAACAAATTGTCAACTAGTCTTTACAAAAAAGTCTTTTATAGTAGGCATCCTTGAGAAAAACAAGGGTATACAAAATATTCTCACCCTTTGGTTAAAGTGTTATATTTATACAGCAAGGTGTACAGAGAAAAATGTAGTTCTACGTGTATGTTTAAATTATCGAGATAGAAAGGTGGTAGTTGCAATTTTTATGCAAAGCTTACATATACTTTTTAAACTTAGTATTATGACACTCTTCTTTAAAGCAGAAAAAAGAATATTTTACTCATCATTTAATCCCTAGAACTTCTAATACTTTTTGTTGTATATTGTTTAACTCATGATAAAACCGAAATTTTGCAGCCTTTCACCGGCAGTGGTGACGTCTCCATATGAGTGAAATATTCTAGAGAGGGACATTAAACAATATTCAATCAATCAATCTCGATTTACACTCCTTGTTGACCAATACCCGTAGATATTGTTAAATTGATTTATAACTCAGCAAGGAAATCGATGATTTGTTAAGTACAGGAATGACTTGAGGTACAATGACAGTGAACAGCAAATAAAACAGCTATTTTAACTGGGAAATTTCCTTTGGCATACTGTTTACCAACTTTTATTCGCGTGTGATAATTTTTCGCCTAGTACCTCGTCGTGGTGTAGATTTCTCGCTGTCCATTGGTGTCTTGTTTTTTGTTTAAGATTATATTGGTCGCGAACATTAGTCGCTGCGAAGCAGTTTACCACTGGTATTAAAGGCGAAATAAAGTCGTCGCAAATAAAAGTTGATTTACATTATACCATTCTCTCTGAACGATTGTCTTCTTATTGCCCCATAAATTGTTATCACGGCCAAGACTGACCAGCGCTTATCATGATGCGTGTTGTTTATTGAGACGGAATATTTTATCACTCTGACCTACAGAATTTCAATGTCGAAGACAATTGTTTAGCATTGTCCTTCACGCTCATATTGAATGCCTGTCGGTACATTATCAATCGTAGCTACCCATGGAATACATTAACAAAATTGTTCAAATTATCACCTTAGATAAAATAATTATTAGTATTTCTGTAATCAGATCAAGCTATCATTCACATTGCGAATGATTTTTCTATTTAATATAAGAAAATTGGACGGTAAAAAAAATCACGAGAGACGGTTAACTCAAAATGAAAAAAAGGGACATCGTATGGGGACGAAAGAAATATCCCGAGCATTCGCGGCCCGTTTCCTTTATCGCATTCCACAATGTAAGCCATGGTCATCGAGATAAAAAGATGGCCACGGTTAAAATCCAGAACCAAATTTCTCGTACAGAGGTACTTTTGTTGTTGACAATGTTTCTGGTCACAGCTGGACAAGGTCACAGTTCTGTTCCTAGCGGATCAAATATTGGTGCCAACAAAATAGCCGCTGTTTTAAAGCTCACTTTCGTAAGCGCACGATAAAGGTGTCCGATGCTTCATTAGAACCAAAACGTTTTTATCGAAGGAAAACTTTTGGTTTTACATGAAAGGACATCAAGGGATTAACACAGTAACAGCTTTTTTCTCTTGGTGTAATTATGATGATTGATTTAACATATAAGATTAACAAGAGGTACTGTGAGCAATCCTCACTAGGAATACCCTCCGCTTACCCCAATCTTCCAAAGGGTGTTGTTAATAGGTATGAATTACCTCTTTCCTGAGTGTAAAAAAGAATGGGCATGACAAAACCTCTTCTCTAGGAATGCACTTGACCCTTGAACCTAAAATCGATAGGGGACATTTTCGTCCCATGGGTAGTCCATATGTATGATATGATGACTGTATGTGGAGAGGATATTAACGTTTTAGAACCCAGAAACCATATTGCTACTTCGATATCCAGTGCGCTTGACCTTTGACCGTTTGACCCCAAAATCGATAGGGAACATCTCCATCCCATAGGTATTCCAGATGTATGATATGGTGACTGTAGGTAGAAAGGATAACGCTTTAGAGCCCAGAAATCATTAAGTCTACAGACGGACAACCCAATTCCAGTATTCCCCACAACTTTGTTGCCGGGGGTGGGGATATAATAACAGTTTCCATGTTTGACATTATATTTTTAATAGCTTGATCTCTAAAATCATAAAATCACCATCAGCAAATGCATTCATTGTCATTCTTTTTCAAGGAGAAGACGTGATACTTTGAGGAAAATTTACAATAAATGGCCATGCCTTTATCTAGTGATTCAAATGTCTATCATGACTGACTGAGAAAAGTTGAATAAGGTTAACATATGTTTTGAATCTTTCTTTTACACGATCGAAGGACTCGAATCATCTCCTTAAACCTCTGATGAAAAGTTTGAATTAGATGTGGTAGAGCATGTCATTCCTGATGAAATGCCTGTGTCAGTTCATTTAATATTTGAATTGATGGTGTTCTTTGATAATCGCACCTCATCTGGACCCAGTACAGTTAAGGTTAAGAACGGAATCAGTATGATAATAAGCTCTTACGTCATGACATGTTGCCCGCCTTGATCAATCCATATTTGGACATATATACAAAAATTATATTTAGGATCATGTAATAGAAATATATAGGACTGCTTCTATTCTATGCCTGAAATAAAAGAAATTTCCGTAATTTGACCATATGTGTGATAGCATTATGGTCAGAAATAACCCAATGACATTTGTCGTTTGTTTGGAATCCGCGTCTTTAAGGCGCTTACTATAGTACAAACATAACACAGACGACGTGAAGATGTCAGCTGTGCAAAGACACCTGCAAACAAAAGTACATGGCTGAATCCAGTAAATGTTCTACCAAGCCTTTGCTCCTGACGATTATATAAACAGTTGCGAAGGAGAAACTTCAAAGGTACTGTACCACAACATATGCCAGAAGTGGTATACATGTAAATCAAATGTGGATTCTAAAAACTTTTCTCAAATCAACAACATAAAAGCGTATGACTTTTAACACTTAACATGACCATTTCTCACGATAAATTAAAGACTAGCCTTTTCGACTTTATATACAGTTGCTTCTTCAACAAAAGTAGAAAAGGGGAAATATACACATCTAGTGATCAGTCAGCTAAAAAATACTTTGTTAAACACCTCTCTAATTCCGTGCACAAGTACTCTGAAGTTGATATTAAAAATGTGCTCGAGTTCCTCATTGACAATATATTTGTAGTCTTTGGTGATCAGGTTTTTCAACAGTTTGTTGGTATTCCCATGAGAAAGATTTGTGCGCCTTTGTTATCTAACCTCTTTTTTTATATTCTTATGAGACAGAATTTATTCAAAAGATTCTACTCGAGAAGAAATAATCTGCTGCTGTGGCCTTCACGGTGACCGCTGTAACAGTGGTGGCTGTCGCTGGTGACCAGAGTCGCTCTTAATAGAATATATAGGGAAAAGAACTACTCGAATCACCAGCTTCTGCGCATGCGTGGTGTTTAACTCGAAGTGGTGCCCCATTGGTTTTAAATCCATAGTAATAATAAACCCCCTTCTCAGTTTTCTGTTTCGTATGCACATCATAACTTGAAAGATACAAATTAACTTGTATTATCAAACTCTAAAATTGATATTTTAATGCATAAGATTTCTGAATTATGTCTAAGATATCTAATAACGAATAAACAAATTGAAAACAATGGCTTTTTATTCAAAACATATTTACAATAATGTTATCTCCATAACAATTCCTAAGTCATCTTTTATATTCTAATCACATGATAGCAGGTGTGAACAAGGCACAGCTAGATGTCTTAAACTTGGATTAACGTGCAGGTGTAAACAATTACCTGTAAACACCAGGTTATTCTACCGTGACCAACCTTCGTATTGTATTGTTTATTGGCTTTAAGCCTTACGGCTCATCAGCATAATACATATTCAATTACAAAGTATAAACAAAAAAGATGTATACAGTATGAAAAGTGGAGTGAATATTAGAGGATGGACATACATGAAGAGAGTTATAAGACAAGTTTACATAAAAAAGAAACCAATAAAAACCAGCATATACATTAGACGATAGTTTGGCTAGATCGTAAGAGTAAAGCACCTTTTAAAAATTTACCCAGATTACAGATTTGTTTTCTATTATGAATTGACATCAATTGTACCAGTTTAAACATAGAAGCATGCGACCAATAATATTTTTTTTTATATATGCAGATCTGAGGTTTTTGTACAAAGGACATATTAAAATAAAATGATATTCGTCCTCAACTTCGTTCAAATTACAAAATTCACACAATCGATCTTGTCTTGCTGTGCCATTATATCTACCTTGTTCAATTCTAAGCTGGTGAGCAGACAATCTAAATTTTGCTAAAAGATTAATAAGATTTTCCGGAATAGATTTTGTCAAGTAAAATTGAATGGTAACATTATCAATAAGGTGTCTATACAGAATACATTTGGGTGAATTAACAAAAAATTCATCTCGTGACTGCATGAAGTTGTCAGTTGAACGCTGTTTGAGACATTCTAGAAATAAAACTTCATTATTAACATAGTGGTTAAACCATACATCACCAAATCCTTTCGATAATAATAAATGCTTAACTTGGCAGCGCCAATTACAGTTCTTGTGATTGCAAATCAACATGTCATCATATATAGATTGAAGGATACAATTGTCGGTTTTGATAACTTTCAACCAATATTTGATAATTTTTATCATACGTAAATTATACATTGGCACACGACCAAGTTCCCCGTAAACCATATAATTTGGAGTGCACTTCTTTACATGTAAAATTCGCTTACAAAAGTCCACATGTACCTTTTCAACATCGTTACCTGGGTTAAAACCCCAAATTTCACTACCATAATTCAAAACACTTGAAACATAAGTATCAAATACATGAAGTTTTGTTACAATATTCAGTGACAGATTATCACAAATTCGAAGAATATGGTACATACATTTTCTACCCTGATAATACACTGAGACTTTAAAAATTTACCATTAAAATTTAAAGTAAGACCAAGATAATTAAAACTGTCAACAGCTTCTAGTTCGCTACCATTGTAAAACCATTTGCTGGCGGCATTTATTTTCCCTCCGTTACGAAAGACAAGAACTTTTGTTTTTTGAATGTTAACTTTTAGGTCCCATTCGTTACAATAAACTGATAAAGTATTTAACATGTTTTGTAATCCTGTGGCTGATTCAGAAAAAAGTACAGTATCATCAGCGTACATTAGCAAAAACAGTGATATATCTTTAAAGTCAATTCCATCACATAAGCTATTAATAAATGCATTCTCAAAATCATTCACATAGAGAGAGAACAAAAAGGGGGACAACCCCTCACCTTGCATTAATCCGTTTGTACATGAGAAGAAGTTCGATATCTAACACAGGATTTTAAGTTACTATATAGTGATTTGATGATTGTAAGTAATTTACCAGTGATGCCACAGCGTGATAATTTAAAAAATAACATGTTTCGGTTGACATTATCGAAAGCCTTTTCATAATCAACAAAACAGCAAAATAACTTATTTTTGCGTGATAACGTTCTACTAATGACACTTTGTAATGCAAATATAGCGTCTGTAGTGCCAAAACCTGGTTTGAAACCAAACTGAGCATCTGACACAGAATTATTCCCGTAAGACCATTTTAACAACCTATAATTTAAAACAGAAGTAAATATTTTTGCCAAACAACTCACCAGAGTTATGCCTCTATAGCTATTAGTGTCGTTAGCATTTCCTTTCTTAAAAGATGGGAAAATAATTCCCTCAGACCAACATGTTGGAAATGTGCCACGATTAAAGATAATATTGAATAGATGTGACAACAATGGAGTAAAAATAACTCGAAATTTACAAAAGTATTCATTTAACAAGTTATCAATGCCCGGTGATTTAGCAGCTTTCGTTTTCTTTAATACATTACAAACTTCATCACATGATATTGGAACATCTAGCTCCTCGAAAATGCAACTTTGAGCTCGGTCCACATCTGTATTATTGTTATCTCCATCATTGTTACAGACAGACTTGAAATGCTCAAAAAAAATATTCAAAGACAACTCTGTAGGTGGAGACCGTGAATTCTTCTTAAACGCTTTGTAAAATTGCCTAGGATTATTCCTACGTAACAGACTAAGTCGGTTCCCCTCTGATCTTAAATACTTACGTCTGACCTGTCGTTCATAACGTTTATATTCACCTTTAGCTTCAACCAGATTACATCTGTTTTCCGGGCTACGCTCAGAATTAAAGATGTACATAAAATGACGATAAGTGTTGTACAAGTGCTTACATTTTTCGTCAAACCAAGGTTTATCCTTGCTGGTAGAACTTTTCTTATTTGGTGAATTTTTTTTTACAACATTTTACATTTCTAGAACAAGGTTGAAAAACATCATTTAATATAGAATTAAACTGCTCAATACCACGATCCAGTGTTAGGGTAGATGATTGTATTAAGTCGATAATATTATACAGATCACTGACTTTGTCATTGAGGTCACGTTCCATTTGTTCCACGTGCTCGTCGTCCCATCTGAACTTCCGTGTCGTATTTGGACCACTCGTGATTACATCACTATTATTGGAAAAGCTAGCATTCATACATTTCAAAGTAAATTCTACTGGTGCGTGATCTGACCATTCGTTAAACTCACAGACGTTAAGCTTAGTGACATTGTTAAAGTACGCATCTTCTACTAAAATGTAATCTATAACACTTGTACCCAAGTGATTGTAAAAAGTTAACATTTTCATCACCTGGTGTTCTACCATTACAAAGTCTTAAACCAGTAGATTTACACAATTCTAAAAGCTTTCTGCCAAACCTATTAACCATCATATCTTCTGATACTCGATGTGGCATGACCGAATCGGTGTTATAATCAAAAACATTTGACAGCATATCATGAATAGGTATAGCAAGAGAATCTTCTACAATATAATCAGGTAAATCACTATATCGCAAAGCACGCACCATAATATAAATGTTAGCATTAATTAATTAAAATATGATACAATTACATTTAAAGAGCATCAATGCACTTTGTTACGTAGGACTTATATCTTATTGTATACAATTTCATAAATAACATATATACAGTAAGGCGTAGTGCAGGAGTGCAGATGATACAATAATCACAATCAGTATTTTACAGACACTTAGGATGGGTTTTGAAAGGGAGGGTTGACAGAAATATAATTCACAACTCTTATCTAAAATATAGCTGTCAAGCCAATAAAAAGAATTTCATGAACACGAAAATTCGCTTTCGGTTGAATTTTTTGGAGGGGGGGGGGGTTAAGTTCCGACTTTTCTGAAATGAAAAGAAAAAAATGAATTCTATTATACATTACGGTCCGATAGTCCGACGGGCCGGTATTCCGATAGTCCGATGGGCCGGTATTCCGACGGGCCGGTATGTCAACAAGTTAGATGACATGGATAACTTAATGAGTTTGTATAATTTAATCATTAAATCATATAATAAAACGAATGTTGCTGGGGGGTTTTCCAGTCAATACTACTCAGGCGGCTTAATCACTGTATTGACCTCAAAAACAGCAATATTTGTATAATGTTACATTTTTCATCAATTTGTTAGTCACTGGTATCTGTTAATTATATTGCAAAAAATTGCATAATAAGGGGAAATTTGGTTAGAATTCTCATTATTACTAAGAAATCAGAGAAATGCAATGTTATTTTAAAACAGCATTCCTCCTATGTTTCAAACATCAGCTTATACCACAGGCATATGTTTGAGTAATAGACATTCTGAAAAGTTGGGTCTGGTAATAGTGGGGAGAATGATGTCCTACAGCGGAAAACCGAAAAAGGGGGTCACTAAAAGTCTTACAAATATACAAATATCTACAGTATTAGCTGACATTATCTTAATATTAATGCTATAAACATTATAAATACTAGGAATGGAATAAACATGTTGTTTCTCGGCAGCAGTTCCTAAAAATAACTTTGGTATAAACTAGTGTAAACATTTTCTTCGTTACGGGCGCCATTTAATGGCATGAGACTGTAATTACAATCCCAATCGGTTACTTAGTGATATTTTGAGTTTTATTCCATTTTTTTTAGGAGGGGATATTTACCAGCATTATATACTTCATTTGTAATATTTTTTTGATTGGGGCATATTTCACGCCTTATCGTAACAACTTCTACAATTAAAAGTCACTTCTTATAAGGTCTTGACTCACCTGGATAACGACACCGGGGCTCTGTTTTTCCTTTGTTTTCTCTGTTTGCTTTTTAGTCTTTTTTCTTTTCTTTCCTTTTTTTTAATCCAACAAACATGGTTATTGCAAGTATTATAAATGTATGTATGTATGAATGTTATTTTTGCCAAATCAGACCATTAATGTGAACAAGTTTTTTTTTTAATTTTACTTTCTGTACGCGACCATGGCGACAGCTCATTATAACATTCATTTTGTTTTGATTGATAATACAGATTAAAACTTACAACACGTGTAGCAGTCTTTCATCATCGACCAAAATATCATTTGCCTCATTATCCTGATAATAATTTCATAGACTACTAAATTCATATTCATACACAAAGACCTAGTCAGTTCGATCTCAAAATGATGTAACAATTTTATCATGCCAGGGAGGAAGACACGGAGAGACTTAAACATAACATTGAAAGGCAATAATTATTTTTTTTTAAAATTGTGTTTTGGCCAGATTTTAAAGCAATCCGGTTTAAAGCTTGATGATGTTTGTCCGTCCATGTAAAAATTGGTTGAATTTCTGTGCAATGGTAAGAGTGATTTACTACATATTTTGCCTGTACTTCATCAGTTAGCAGTTTTAACTTCCATAAATATCGGGTTTCTCTGATTTAGTTCACACTTGAAAGATTTTGGTCAGAAATTGATTGTCTGATTTAAAATCAGGTCGTGTCGATTTGGCGGTTTCTGGTAATTTTCATAAAATAATGCCTGACATGAATAGATTTTAACTCTATTAATTAAAATTTTTGGTGATGGTCAACATGTCGGAATATCGGCCCGTCGGAATACTGGGGTTGAACCGGCCTTCACCTTGACGCGTTTCATACCGATTGTTAAGCTGTTCTTGGCACACCGATTTTGACTGCGGATAACTCCGTTTACCTGATCAGGATATAGGGCTTACGGCGGGTGTGACCGGTCAATAGAGGATGCTTACTCCTCCTAGGCACCTGATCCCACCTCTGGTGTGTCCAGGGGTCCGTGTTTGCCCAACTATCTATTTGTATTGTTTATAGGAGTTATGAGATTGATCACTGCTCGTTATCTTCACCTTGCATTTAGATTATCTATCAACAATAATCATTTTTCATTCATATGTCAATTCCATGTATCCCAGTGAACTCGAAATAAGACACCACAGAGTCCTCTACATCTGTTTCGTGCTTAGATATTTTATTGAAAATACATGTACATATGAACGGAAAACTAACAACTTAACTTTATGACAAACGGAATGATTTCAGCTTCTCTATCGTCAACTTCCATATCTATGTAGCAAAATTCCATTATCACCAACATATGGTGTTTATATCCTTTCACTGATTCGATACACAAGAGCTTGTTCTGCGTATAATCGAATCTCATTAAAATCAGCTCCTCGATCTACTCCTTTATTTTTATGTTGTCGCTAAAAAAAAAAGGAACGGATCAAGGAGCTGCTTTTAATCAGATTGCGTATGATCGGTTTTTGAATCGTTGTAGGTTACTGAGAAAGACATTATTGTTACAAGGAATTCAACAGTCTCGTTTAGAGTCAGCATTTTGTAAATTCTATGGTTGTTATAGCGATAAAATTTATCAATACAACCTATCATTGAGTAAATTCTGTCTGACGTGTTTATACTTGGTTCTAGGACACTGATTTTAACTACGGATTACTCCATTTACTGATCAAGATATAGGATTCACGGCGGGCGTGACTGGTAGATAGGTGTGACTCCTAGGCACCTGATCCCACCCCTGATATATCCAGGGGTCTGTGTTTGCCAAACTCTATATTTATATTGGAGTTATGAGATTGATCACTGTCTCATATTGTCACCTTTTCATCAATACCTGAGACTAAAGTTGTCAGAAATCAATTTTGACAACATTTACTGTGTTTTATACATCTACACAATACTTTTAAGGTAGTATACACGCTTTATGTTGTTTACAGTTGGGAAAGAGCTGGGCATGGTAAGCATCGAAATCGGTCCTGTCATCAAATTTAATACTTAAGGTGTTAAGAATGTGTCATTGTCAGAACACATTCAATTTCATATCATTTTCTTTCAAGAGCAAATTAAACATAGCGTTCTCTCTCTCTCTCTCTCTCTCTCTCTCTCTCTCTCTCTTTACATCAATAAAAACAAATCACAAATAACGTCATAGCGTCGACGTGTATTGACGTTTTGGAAAAGTGGCACGCAAGAAAATAACTTGAAAACGCTTCTTCGCTGCAGAGATTTAATGATTCACATAAATGCTTCAAAGTTTTCAATTACATCGACAATTTTGACGGCTGGGAATATTCCGACAGAAATGAGAGCAAACTGTAAATATAAAAAAAATGTGTTTGCGAAACACTGATGCCTCCAGATTACAATTAACGTGGTACTGTAAGACATTGTAGCTTTCAAAAACTAGGTCATTGTCACAAGGTCAACAAATCTGGTCTCGTTGGAAAGGTCTTCTTACAAAACATGCACATGCTTAATATAAAAACAGTGTCTCTAACGATTTGAAAGATATGGCTTATATTCGAACTTTCTAAAAGTAGATCAAAGAGCAATGTTAAGATCACCAGGTCAAAGATTTAAGAAATGAAACTTATAATTCTTTGTTTGATACATGCATCAAACAAAGAATTATAAGTTTTATTTCTTATCATTTAATTATGTTTTTAAGATAGAAAAACAAATAGTTTCTCCCATCAAAAAGCTTGAATTAACGTTTCTGAAATGGCGCGTAGGAATACATATATAGGCAAGAATGAAAGCAAAAACAAAATGGCATGGCTGTGCGTTCAGGTCGGGAACAGTTGCTGTGCAGATTTAAATGGATTATACGCCAAATTAAAGGTGCAATGATTAAAAGCTGAATTAAATATAAAGGAAGATAGCAAGTGGTGACTGGATTTATGCTGCATCGTGTTGGAGGAGACGTTGAACACTGGTTGTGTCGATGGAACGGTGGAATGCAATTCGGCTCCATTTCAATATCGAGGAAAACGTTTAAAACGCACTCGTTGACTGAGCCCCATATGATGCAGTTCAATTTCATTGATATTTACCAGATCAGAAGTCGCCACTTGCTCCGTCATGTTATCGATCTCGTAAAGCAGACGATTCATACCGGGAACTCGTGTAATCTGTCTACCAGTAAGTGGTCTACGTCATTAAATTGACTACTCTGCCACGTCATCGCCTATGTATGCTGTTTCTTTAAATTAATTTGTATTTTATTCATATCTTTAGTTGTGCTAATTTTTGATAGCAATGAAAAACAAAAATCAAACAAATGCATTTCGTTATATATAATGCTTGTGTGGAAAATCCCGTTCTATAAATAGCGCTAAAATTAGAACGGGGAAGACGCATTCCAGAGAAAAGTAGTCCCGCGGGCTTAGTGCAGATGAACTCCGAACGAAATTTTGACAGAGAAATCAAACGAATTTTTCAACCAATCAGCATCTTTTATAAGTCATCACTTTAAAAGTTATTAAATGATTCTGGTGTCAATGGAAAGTTTTTGCCAGAAGAAATACATATACCCAATATGAAAGCTCTACCTCTTAAGGTGTAAATGATATGACCAAGGCTGATGTTTTTGGTCACAGACAGAAGGACAGGCCAAAAATAATATGCCCCCGGGGACATAACATTATTTTTTAAATAATATATGAAGGTATGAACAGCAATGCTTCACCTCAGCCTATACAGTGTATATACTTTTCATGAAACGTGTTAGTATGCTGGCGTGAAGCGTCACAGATCATGCTCTCCTTTATTTTCAAAAGTGAAACTTACTTCTTACATGTACAGATATGATGAAAGTTCAGAAATTGTAAAATATGATGATGATGATGATGATAATAGTAATGATAGTATAACCTTTCATAAACAGACATGTATTAGGCGTCAATATGTATACCGGTATTCAAAGTATATAAAAATGAGTGTAATAAATTGTGCTGGAAAATGGAGGAAATGGATTGTTTATACCTCATTTCCGGTCGTTATGTGTATACACACACAATGACATAAATATAGACAACACAAAAAACATGCACAAGTGTACCTGTGAAAAAAATAACAAAGATAAATAGCGCATTGACAGAACTTAACAACTATATCTACATGTGACGTCAACACGTACATTACATGCACATCCGGCTCATGTGAAAAAAAGGAAACATCTTAATGTTCAACTTCTAAATGATACTTTATGATTTTTCCACACTCATTTTACAGTACTCTGATTATTCCTCAACACTACATAGATCGCCACATCAACTTGATTCGGTTATTTCCCTGCGTCATAGTAGTACAAGTCCCCGGATGACTGGCGGAAGAGAGACTCTATCTCTTTGTTGATTTGCGAAAAAGACGGTCGTCTGGAAGGCTCCAAAGTCCAACATTTTGTCATGATTTCGTAATGTCTTTAAAAAAAATATGACATTGGGATTCAAATAAATAAACCGACTGTGTTCAAGAAAAATATAGCAAAGGAATTCATTGAAACAATTTTTTTTAAAAAAAATCATTTTCTTTTTCCTTCAGTGTATATATTGTATACTTATCAACATAGCATAAAATAAAAACAAATGTTATTTTAAATTTTCTACTTTACGAATAGATAAATAAATGTGATGAATCAATTAAAAATGCTTACAAATCATCCGTGTATTCAGGTTTACTCAGTCGGTTTCCTTGTTTCAGCCATTTTGGGAGGTCTCTGCTTCTCACACTGTCGTATGGGGTTGCGCCTGTAAAATATTGTAATTATATATGAAATCATTGAAGACTATTTTCAAACCTCTTCAACTTGGAAGTTATTTACTTACCCATGGTGAAAATCTCCCAGCACGTGACCCCATACGACCAAACATCACTCTTCTCTGAAGCACTTCCGGTTTTGTTTAAACACTCGGGGGCCATCCACTTTACGGGGATGCGTTCCTGAAATTTCACAGAATATTATATGACAATAAATTTGATAAAAAAAAAAACGTAAGAGGGATATCAGTAAAACTGATGCATAATAATAAATGTGCAAAAACAATATCACAAAAATATCATGGTCAAGGTGAATGGCATCTGAGAAACATTATGGTTCTTTCATTAAAAAAAAACCCCAAAGAACGTGTCAGTACACTATTCTACAAACTCCACTTGTTTATTTAGCGAGTATACTATAGTCATGGAAGAAACGAAAGTCGCCATGCTTCATGTGCTGAGAAACCTTGATTTATGGTATATATACATGTAGAATTAATCTCTAATGTGTCTTATCAATAAGTTTTATTCATTGTAATTTTATTCATATATTGAATTATGAAACAAAGACAAAAAATAGTGAAATATCGTGTTGCACTGAGAACATCCATACTTACAGCGTCCTTTAGAATTATACGCCATGAACATGACATACCCTAGAATTTCTGGTTTAAGATGACGTAAATGGTCACCGTTACTATTTGCACAGTTTTAAGAAATAGATAGTATACTGGCAAAATATCTAATATGTGAATAATTCTAGATAACCCGAGAAAATAATAACATTACTAATATAGTAAAAACATTTGTTTTTGTTTTTTTTACTGAAGTGAAATCAATATTCTCTAGATATACATGCATTTGATATGATGTACAGTCTTCCGGAAATGGTGAACACCTCTCCTGTCCAAGCAACACGAGATGCGTATAGATATGTACAAAATCGGTACCTCTATAAGCAAATCTGACTCGTTTGCAAGTTTAAGTCTGATGGGATTTTTCATAGAATACTGATTGTGTATATAAGTACTGCACAGAAAATAAAATGATTTAAAAAAAAAAACCCAGAACACAACATAACATGCATTTACGTATGTATATACCACTAAACTGATGATAGTTAATTTTCAATGATCTGCAGTTTGCCTCCATCACTTACATTTTGTAATGCCTACAGTGTATATCTTACACGTTTCTAAGGCCATACTAACATAAACGGACCGACATACATACAAATATAGCACTATCTTCCACTTTATTAACGCAAACACCCTAATAAAATCTGACTCCCCCATTCCTCGTGACATGCTGATTTTTTTTACAACAGTAAATATGATAAAACTAGTAATTTTCGTAGGAACTAATTTTCGCTTTGTTTTCGTGGTATGGATATAACAATAATTTTGAATCTTTCCACGAATGGGAATATCAACCAAAACAAAAACAAAAAAACACAACAATTGTTAAACCACGAAATAAATCCCTCCAAAACATGGTATTTTCTCAAACAAGGAATGATAATAATTTACAATTGTTATACACTTTAATTTTCTTCCTAAAAAAACAACTCACTCTCGTGGACTATTGACCTGTCAACAGTTTACAAATTGCTGACCGGTCAATAGTCTGCCCAATTTCTATTGGCTACACAAGTCACGTGATTCTTAGTATGTTGCTTTATTTACGTAATGGAGAGATTCACTGATTTAACTGATAATGAAATACAGGATTTATTAGATGAAAAGCAAACCAGAAACATGAAAAATACAATAATCAAATTGGATATTGGGTAATGTTTTCTTTTAAAGTAAAGGACATGGTGACAAATGTTTGCAATCACACAGTTCTGATCAAAGTTCCAAGTTCAAAGTCAACAAACCACCTGCATTGAGAAAAAACAACGTAAAAGAAAGAAAGTGTATAACAAAACAGTTATAGACGGTGTCCTCAGACAACAGTTGTTTTGCAGATCTGTCCTTGGGTCAAACAAAAGCAGCCGTTGTCCTCGAACCCAGTCAATAACTGTTTACTTTCTCTCTAGTAGGCATGAAATAATTGTTTTATTACCTAATCTGCTAATCGGGCAATAGTTTGTCACGTGAACGGGAAACAGTTCGCGACGTGACCGTGGAAACAGTTCGTCACGTGATCGGGTAATAGTAGGTCACGTGATGAACTGTTTCACCCCATCTTATTGTCTGTACCTTTTTCAGCTGACTATAGTTGGAAAACAGAGAAAAAGAATATGTAATATCAATTTATATTGTAGATTAGGTAATAATTATAATTACTGACTACACGAATATCAGTAATTAAAAACCGGAAACTGTGCTACCGACCTTTCTTCCCGATTCATCATCTTCGTCTCCCTGACGTGGTCCGAACCCGGCGATTTTAGCATTCAGGTTTTTATTTAGAAATACATTCCTCGCCGCAAGTCTCATGTGGACAATCTAGCAAAATTAGAATTAAAGATAAATAAACATAGTGTTATAATTAACACAAAATTTGTCGCAAAACGACATTTGAATATAGGCAAATGGAGGATACCTTTTTGGTTGCTGTCTGAAGAGGAATTAGCTCATAACATCTGGAGAGCAATAACACTTACAATTAATGACACTTCTGTACAAGCGTGCCTGTGATCTACATGTTTTCGGAGAGGTACACTTTATTTTGTCTTACGATTCTCTACCCGCTTATACACTTTCATGACCTATCATTCCGCTTACATTTCGATATGCAAGAGCTTATTCTGCGGTCACGTTTTAAATCGTGGTAGAAAATAATGACAAATAAGTTGATGTTACAGGGGTTTCAATAGTCTCGTTTAAAATCAGCACCTCGAAAATTTTATGGTCGTTATAACGATCTAATTTATCAACACAACCTGTCATTGGGTAAAATGCTGACTGACATGTTTCATACTAATTGTTCGGCGGTTCTTACACACTGATTTTGACTACGGATTACTTCGTTTACCCGATCGAAATATTGGGCTCAAGGCGGGTGTGACGGTTGACAGGGGACGCTTACTCCTCCTAGGTACCTTACCCCACTTCTGGTATATCCAGGGTTCAGTGTTTGTCCAACTCTTAATTTGTATTCTTTATAGGAGTTATGAGAATAATTACTGTTCGCTATCTTCACCTTTCCATTTATACCGATACTATACACTTGTTTGGTTGGTTACAGAGTTTAACGTCCCGCTCGAGAATGTTTCGTTTCTATGGAGACGTCACCATTGCCTATGAAGGACAAAATTTAGGCCTATGCTCGGCACTTACAGCCTTTGAGCAGGGAAGGATCTTTATCGTGCCACACCTTCTGTGACATGGGGTTTCGGGTTTTTGCGGTCTTGTCGGAAGGACCGCCCCCATTCAATCGCCTCGTACGACATGCAAGGGGTACTGAGGACCTCATCTAACCCGGATCCCCTAGGGAATAGTAGACTTGGGGTTATACTATATCGTCATAATGGATGACTTTCTTTTAAAACAATAATGAAAAAGTCGAGACATTCCTAGCACAAAAAAGACCCTTATCTTATCCTACAATGTTTTATTACTTCATAATGAAAGAAAAACCGCGACCATTTTTGGCATATTTGTAAAAAAGTCATGATTATCAATCACCAATTAGTTGTCATCTTTGATTGATTGTAATTAAATATTAACGACAATCAATGTTGCTCTAATATTTTAAGGGGCTGTTCTCTGTGGTACATTTTACAATGTAATATCAGCAATATTTATACATTCCTTTTAAATATAATTGCCTAGCTGGGTAGCTCAGTAGTTTAATATGTCGATCGACTAATGATCTGGAGATCGCAGGTTCTTAATTTTTTTCTTCAGATTACTTTCTACTAAAAACGCATGTTTTGACAAATTATGAAAATTTGAAAGTTGTGAATTTCTAAATATGATTGTACATATCCTCCACTTTTCCTCAGAATTCCCTGGTGTGGGATTCCTCCTTTAGGACGAACATGTGTTGTCACTACATACAGGCAATATGATATATTATTAAAAGAAAAGTATTTTCAAGACACAAACGATAATTTTTACATCATAAATTGTACCTCTTTACTTGCGAGATAAGCCATTCCTCTGGTGATGTCATACGAGAACCGGAAGAGGTTTTCTATTACGTCATCGCTGACGGCACTCTGTCGGTCTATAAGCCAGTCCTTCATCGTACCATTTTCACAATACTCGAGGAGCATGATTGGTCCCACTGAAATACAGCTAAATTCTTTTTATCCGGGAACAGACAAAAAATATAGAATTGTTTTCGGTGACGTTTTTTAAACATGTTTGTGCATGGAAGGAATTTATTTCACGAGCGGAGTAGTACATATAAAAAAAAAATCATGAAAGTCCGGGGTATTTTTTTTTAAAAGTTCCTACCTTACGAATGAAGTAGATTCCTTCTATTATCCCGCTTTGGAATATTAAAATTTCTGTTATTACATTTTCACAACTTTTCATTCTCTCACTACAGAAAATAGCCACCGGAAAGCCCATAGGTGACATCGCTCACCTGACCATTTATTTTCCTTTTGATTATGTTTGTCTTTTCCTTGATCTATAAGAAATACACTGAACGAACCTTAGATCTGTATGTTGAAATAGCTGTAGTTCGATTTCTAAATTGCCCCATATATCAAAATGTAAAAGAAATAAACCCTTCTTTTGGCCTGATCTTGGACCTGTGGGGTCATGATTCTCTGAAAAATATTTTTGTGAATCTCCCGAATATACATATTCGCTAGCCAAGGGTTTACGACCCGATCCGCTTCTCTACAACCCTTGGCTGCGTAGCGCGATTTTCGTAGCTTTGAGTGGCGTCCTCTAGCGGATGGAGAAAACAAACTCTGTTTGGATTACATCATGTTTAAGCAATGAAAATGCGTTTTTCAACTATACACTTTGTGTGTTGTTGAAATAAAAATGGCTGCGCCCAGTGAACTACACGATGTTATATGCAAATCATTTAAAACTTTTTTTCACAGGCTCATAACACAGTCTACACACCGCCAGGTTGTATGGAGAATCTATGAAAATTTGGTTAAAAGGAAGTGTTTTGAACACAATGATTAATTGTTTACACATTCCATCGTCTTGCACGTGGTGTAATGTAACACGCTATCTGATTAGATGCAGGAGACTTGGCCTGCACCCAATCGTATGCAAGAAATTGTTGACACGAAAATCGTGCTAACACAGTCAAGGGTTGTAGAGAAGCGGAATGGATCGTAAACCTTTGGCTAACGAAGATGCAGAATATAGGGTTTTAGAGATTTATGTACATGTATAACATTGAAACCCTATCGAGACCCTGCCCTAAACCAAACTTGTATCATCATTACATAAAGTTGCTTCCATGTAAAAGTTGGTTGGCTTCTTTTGTCCCAGTTGTTTTATACACCACTCCATCTACACAATATATTTATAATGGGACATAATCCTTCAGTAAAACAAAATTGCAAAACCCCTGTGTGACGACTAATCTGTGTGAACATGAAATTCATCCAGTGATTAATGAACAAATGGAAGATTTGGAATATTTAAAAACTACACAAAAGGAGGGGCGCCGGGTAAAACTTCGAAGTGAGCGTAAAATGCGCCCCATCACTGATAAGTCCTCTAACACTTACTGGACTGTTCCACTGTCACGGCTCCAATGAATCCTAGAACGCAGGGGTGCTCCCCAACCTTGGTCCCGAAGAAATTTATTTTTGCCATCATTAGCACTTTGTCTTCATCCGTGTATCCGTCTGAAATCCATTACAGAGAAGACAATAGAATATAGATACAACATAGAACTACTATGTACAACTTGTGCCTTTGATGTACACAGTCTTTGTACACACATTCAGCAATAGCTACATCTCTAATGTTTTTACGTAAGATATGGCTATACCAATTAAAATGATAGCTATTTTCTCATGAGTGTGAACGATGTGCAAATGAATGTTGATAAATATAGTTCTACGGCTGGGAATTCTTCGACAGAAATGAAAATAGATTGTAGATATTTAAAAAAATCATATACAAGTAGATGAGGGTATGAATTACAGCAACGCTTCAAGCCGGTATATTTTTCATGAAGCTCTCGCTTCGTGAGGTGCGCCGACGCAAATCATCACAGTTCATACCCTCGTGTATATTAAAAAAACAAAACAAATTGATTTCTCATGCAATGTTTGCGCCTTGGGTCAAATATGGAATTAAATTTTCGTCATAAGTACATGTACCTCGTACAAGATGTGTAATTCTCGAGAGGATAATGTGACGTGACTGAGCAGAGTGAAGAATTATAGTGACAAAGTTGACGCCAAATCTGACATCCACTCTACGTGGCATAATTCTAATAGCACATTCCTATATTTTAACTTGTCCTTTGAATTTTTGTGTAAGATAGCATCACGACAGGAGTAATGGATATTGGCAATTTCAGTAATAAGAATTCAACACGACCCGCTCATTGACCATTTGATCTTAAAGCCTGCCAGAATTTGTGATAAAAATCAGATTAAAAATACAGCACTTTACCAAGTATAAATTTAAAATAACATTACGTTTAAGTTAGTACCAGCAAATATGCTGCAACTGTGTGCCACAGGGCTTATGTTTTAATAGGGGTGGATTACACCAGAAACTGACCTTTGAGAGTCTTCGCTACACATTCCCTAGGATTTCCTTTCTTGTAAACGCTCGCCTTATAAATCATGGCAAATCGCCCCGTCTTCAGCAATGTTTCCAAAGTAACATTGTCCATGCTGTATTGCCAGTCAGGTTGATTTTCGAAAGTGAGGCCTCCATATAAATAGATGTCCTCTTCATTATATCCACCTGTCTGTAAGAGTTAAATTTCCCGGTATCTTAAGTAACAACTCCAAATAAATTTATCATCGAAATGCACCACTTATAAGTATCTAAATAAATATAAAAGAGAGTTACTTGATGTCCAAATTGTATAATTCTCTTTAATCAACATCATCAACAACATATTTTTGTGAGTATGAACTTTGAACTTACATTATATTGCTGGTACCCTGCCGCTCCCACACCAGCTCTGCGTCGTCGTATAGTGTTTCTGATTGGAGCAATGATGACTTCCGCTTTGCGTAAACGACCAGTTTTATACATCACACCAACGAAGATCACGAACAACAACACAAGGCAAATGGCTAAAACGAAAATAAAACTAGATTGTATTTGTAGGCTTCGTCAGAATGTGAATGGTACATTGTACTTATTCATTTAGGATGTGACATCATACATGTACATTACATACATTGTACATGCAATCTGCAGGATATGCATGGGTATCAAAGGCTAGCCTCAGTACCCCTTGCTTGCCGTAAGAGGCGACTAAATGGGGCGGTCATTTGGATGAAACTGCAAAAACTAAGGTTTCATATCACAGTAGGTGTGGTACGATAAATATCCCTCCTGCTCAATGGCCGTAAGCGCTGAGCATAGGCCTAAAATTTACAGCCCTTCACCAGCAATGGTGACGTTTCCATATGAGTGAAAAATTCTCGAGAGGGGCGTTACACAATATACAATTAATCAAAGGCTAGCAATGTACAACAGGTATATGTTTTGCAAACTTGCAACAATGTGCCAGAAATGTGCAGAAAGTATATGCTGTGACTTATCCGAAACTGTGCCAGTGAATAAATTTGCATACGAAAAATATGTTAAAATACTCAATTACTTACAAACAAATAATTCCATCAAACATGCTGCAACTTTGCTGCGACTGTGTGCTAAAGGGCATATTTTAGTAAGGGGATTGCATACGCTTGAAAATTTGGGACCGCCAGTGAATCGTCCTATTTAGTTATGTGTGACTACTGCACACGAAACTGTTCGTCAAATCTACTTAGTTACATTGACTCTTCGTCTTTTTTTTGTGTGTGTTTCTGGGAAAATTGAAAGAATAAATCTCCTTACCAACTATAATTCCAGCATACCCTCCTGTCGTCAAACTGCGCTGTGCCGCAATCGCCTCTGTTTAAATGACAAAATGAAAATTGCATATGTACATGTATTAGTAAACTGACATTAAATTACACATCACTAACTGAATGTACTAGTCAGATCATGATTGGATTACGACACGTAACTACTGCTTCCGGTAGCTTAGTCGTTTGAAAGTTCGTTCTACCGGAACCACGAGCTAAGAGGATCGAAGCCCGCTCGTATTAACTTAGTGCACAAAATTGATATTTGTAATTCCATGGTCATCGTCGCCACGCATAGATCTAAATTTGTGACATTTCATGTACTGTTAGCGAAGTTTCGAAAAGAGTAAAAAAAAATCCTTACGAAATGATCCCTCAAAAATAGACATACTTACGAATTGTTCTGAATTGGAAATAAACAGGGTTGCTGAAATCTCCCTCGTCGTATTCTATGGTAAAGCTTACGTTATAACGTGTAAGCGGCCGAAGACCCAAGAGGTCGAATCTATTCACTGCGGGACTGATGTCCTTCCTACGTGCCTGCCCGTCGTCGTATTCGAGGAGGATGTTCTGGCGTCTGTAGCACGTGTCTGTTAGATTCCAACCAAACCGGACCCCAGTTCCCTCCATTTTAAGTAGGACTATATTTTGGACGCCTTGATCTACAGTAAACAAAATGCTATCACGTGACACGGGAAAACCGCATTGGTTTTATCTAGTCATTGTATTTAGACATCTGAGTATTTTTTTTCTTCTGGTTTTCAAAATGTTTGATACTGCATTTAATGTGTCCATGAAAAACTTTTTTATTTCTTTATATCAATATTGTAGACTTGCTTATTTTTTTTTAAAACCAGGTTTACAATTTGCATATTAAATTATCCCTGCTATTTTCCATTTCAAATAGATATCTACTTAGGTATAAAACGAGAGTTAAAACTTCATTAACTATAGAACGTGTTTTACAGAAAACAGAGTCTGCAATAAATAAGTTCATCATTATTTTTAAGAAAGTATTTTGACATATATTAGAAAGTATTTGAAAATGAACATCCAAAATATTTACATTTGTAATGTTTTGCCTTTGATATTTTTACAAATTATTATGTTAACCATTTTCTTACGAATGGGTTGCAGTTGGGAACTTAAGGTACAATTTATGAATTAAAGTTATCACACCGGTAATTATTTTCAATATACGAGTATACAGGAAAAATCATAACGAAATCAATCTTTTAAATCTATGCCAAATAACTAAGCGGAAAAGTTCTATGTTATCTGTCTCGTCTGCCGACACCGAAAAAACAACACCCTACAGGGCATTTTGTAATTATTTTTACTCGCAAACTAGCTAGACTACCCTCAAATCCAGGGTGTTTTTCACATGTGCGTAAAAAGTCTGGGTGCACTTCAGGACGTCGCCTCCGCTACAAATAGTTCCTTTGAAAACAATTGGTTATTTCTACAAATTACACTAACTTTTCTTCTATCAGGAGTACAAATATTACGAGAGAAAAAAAGGAAAATGAGAAAAATCGCCAATGAAAAATGATCCCGGTATTTTGAAATACAGTTCAATTTGATTGGACAATTACCGGTGTGATACTTTGAATACTTTGTTAAAACTATTAATGTCGGAATGTCTCACATTCTCCGATGCCTTTAAAGGAGCCCAGCTTTACTTCAATACTGTTTTGTTTCTGTAACATGGCGCCATTGTAAGCCGTGATCTCCACAGAAAACTGATCAGTGGCCTGTCTCTCTTTCGGAACTCTAAACCAGCAATTATCGATTTCCAATTCATGCTGGTAAAAGTAAAAGTTATTCCGAAATTTGTACCACTGATCGGGAAATCCTTTTTCCTAGAAGTATGAATAAAAAATATGAATTAGTACTGACTGAATCTGAATACGATTTGATTTTCCATATTTACGTTAGTTGAAATTTAGTTTTCAAAATAAAAACAAAATCTTCACTTAATGATTGCAAATCGCTTATTGGTTCATGCTATTTATGTTTTCAGTTCTACATGTAACAACAAAGTAGCTAGCTGCAGAACTGTATTTCTCTGAGAAAATATTGGGACAGATCAGAGAGCTACAGATCCACCCCTTATAGAAACCTTCGATTTACGGCGCACAAAAAGCTGCGCACGATTGAGGCCTGATATAATTGTATTCTTGTGTTGCTATCTCATAGATTTAATATTTAAAAACTTGCAAATAAATATTTGATAGTATGTTTGGACACAAATATAGGTTAGGAATTTTTTTATATTAAATTTATGAGACAGTTACACAAGAATACAAAGATATATCAGGCCTCAACCGTGCGCAGCTTTTTGTGCGCCGTAAATCAAAGGTTTTTATAATGGGTGGGTCTGTAGCACTCTGTTCTGTCCCAATATTTTCTCAGAGAGCTGCAGCTACAAAGTAGCTGTTATAAGTTTGTAGAAACGTCAGTCTACAGCATTTGGTGATGATTTTAATGTGTATTGTTAGATGTTGATAACTTGATTTTTAATTGTTAGATGTTGATAACTTGATTTTTAATTGTTAGATGTTGATAACTTGATTTTCAAAAGCGCATGTTTCATTTATAAAATGATTCGTAAAGATAATTCTTAGACATCATTCCAATGTAAAACGCCACACACATTCATTTACCCCCCCCCCCCCACCCACCCACCCCCCCCCCCCACCCACCCCCCCCCCCCCCCCCCACCCTCACCCAAGTTTTTAGAAAATTGGCAAAGTAGTTATGAAGAACAAAAATTGTAAATAAAAAATATCAGACAGATAAATATTTGAGTTCAGGTGAGCTAATATGAATGGGGGCATTATCAGGCTCAGGTGAGCTAATATTAATGATGACATAAACTAACATGAACCCAGGTAAACTAACACGATAGTGACATTATCTACATTTCCAATGTTTTTGCTTCGATGTTTTCAACAGTGGAAATGATAGCATCATAAGTATGAACGACTATATCAACGACTAGGAATATTTCGAAAGATTTTAAAGTAAAATGCAAATATAAAACAAGAGACCCATGGGACACATCGCTCACCCGAGTGACATTGACACATATTTAAAGAATTTCCCTATATATTCGCATGTAAAACTTTTATCCCTATTGTGGCCCCAATCTATCCCCGGGGGTCATGATATTTACAAACCTGAATCTGCACTATCTCAGGAAGCTTTCATGTAAATTTAAACTTCTTTGGTCCAATGGTTCTTGAGAAGACGATTTTTAAATAATTCTTCTATGCATTTGTGTGTAAAACTTTGATCCCATATTGTTGCCCCCCCCCCTCCTCCCCTCCCCCAGTGGGTCATGATTTTAACAAACTTGAATCTGCACTATGTCAAGAAGCTCTCATTTAAATTTCTACCTTCCTGGCCCAGTGGTTCTTAAGAAGCAGATTTTCAAAGAATTTACCTATATATTCGTATGCAAAACTTTATTGTGGCCCAACCTACCCCCGGGGTCATGGTTTTAACAAACCTGAATTCGCACTGTGTCAGTAAACTTTCATGTAAATTTCACCTGTTCTGTCCCAGTGGTTCTTGAGAAGAGTTTTGAATGACTCCTCCCTATTTTTGCATTTTTGTTATTATTCCCCATTTAAAGAGAACATGGCCCTTCATTAAAACAAACTTGAAAGCCCTTCACCCAAGGATCCTTTTTTCCAAGTTTGGTTGAAATTGGCCCAGTGGTTCTGGAGGAGAAGTTGAAAACGTAAAAAGTTTACAGACAGACAGACAGATGATGGACAACAGATGATCAGAAAAACTCACTTGAGCTAAAAAGAAAGATTTTTTCATTTTTGAAAAAAACATGAGGGTATGAACTGCTATGCTTCACGCCAGCATACTTTTCATGACGCGCTAACACGCCGGCGTGAAGTGCCGCAGTAATCTCTACACAGAGTTATCGTTCCCGCTACGCTCCACTACGGGAATACCTCTGTCAACGTCTAAAAACCATATCAAAATGTACTAAAAATAACTTAGCATATCAAACTGTAATGATGATATCTAAGCAAATCAAACACTTGTCTGAATTTTTTAAAAGCAGAAGATGGTAAATATGAGACACCTGAAAGAATTAAAAGTTTATTTATATAAATATTCATTCATTCAATAGTACTATAATAGTCGTGGAATTCGTTGTGTTTGTGAACCTACTTTAAGATTTTAAAAAGCCTTTAACTACAACTAGTAAAATTATTATTTATGATGCAATAAGTAAAAGTAAGTTTTGTCAAAAATCTTGACATTTAGACAGAGGTTTTGTAGTGTAGAGTAATACGTCCTCTGGTGAGAGAGTTGTGCCACAGTTCATACCTTCATGTACATGTATTTGCAAAATTGAAATTAATTTCTTAAATGAACTCAGGTAAGCTAACTAGAGGGATTACTAACCGTGGAGGAGACATTCACTGGAACGCTACCATTGGCTGCTACCGAGCTGTTGGACTTGTTTATGATGCGGTAGTAGATCTGAGATATACCACTGTGCACATCAGCAACTTTAAACCAGAATCTAAAAGATCGGCAACTTTAAACCAGAATCTAAAAGATTGGCAACTTTAAACCACAATCTAAAAGATCGGCAACTTTGAATAAAAAATTTTAAAAACTTTTTAATTGAAATATCATAACAAATACTGTGATTTTATCATCTTTCGTTGAACATAGTGTCCTTGTTTTCGTGGTTGTACAAGACATAAGACATAATAAGACTTTTGCGCATGAAGGACGAACATAGAATTAATCAATAGTTGTACGAAAAATGCTGTTTAATATTGTAATTTATACAGGGGTATGAAACATTTCATGACAGCTATACGATACATAATGATGTTGAATATTGACGAAACCACATTGAGGATAGTTGAAATTTTCATTCCATACGTTAACAAGAGGCCCAGGGGCCTTATAGGTCACCTGAGTATCATGTAACAACCTTCCAATGTTTGAATTAGGTTTGTGTTTAAATATAAGAATTTTACTTTTGGATGGAAGAAACATTGACTAGCTATGTGGTCAGCCCCGCCTTTGCACCAGAACCCCTGACCCAGGGGCCATAAATTTCAGTTTTGAAAGAAGCATCCTTGATCATCATTATCATACTATTAGTTTGTCTACTTAATACCCAGCAGCAGAGAAGAAGATTTTCAAAGAAATAAAATGCATCTTCACTATATGATCAATAAGGCCCCACCCTAATACCAGAACCCCTGACCCAGGGGCCATGAATTTCACAATTTTGAAAGAGGCATCCTTGCGCATCATAACCATGCTATTGGTTTGTCTACTTAATACCCAAGGACAGAGAAGAAGATTTTCAAAGAAATAATGCATTTTCACTCTATGACTTATAGAGCCCCACCCTAGCACCAGAACCCCTGATCCAGGGGCCATGAATTTCACAATTTTTAACAAGAGGTACTGTGAGCAATGCTCACTAAGAATACCCCCCGCTTACCCCAATCTCCCAAAGGGTGTTGGTAATAGGTATAAACTACCTCTTTTCTGAGTGTTGCTACTTCGATGTCCAGTGCGCATGACCTTTGACCTTTTGACCCCAAAATCGATAGGGAACATCTTCATCCCATGGGTAGTCCATATGTATGATATGGTGACTGTAGGTAGAAAGGATAACGCTTTAGAGCCCGGAAACCATATTGCTACTTCAATGTCCAGTGCGCGTGACCTTTGACCTTTTGACCCCAAAATTTACAGGGATCATCTTCATCCCATGGGTAGTCCATATATATGATATGGTGACTGTAGGTGGAAAGGATAACGCTTTAGAGCCCGGAAACCATATTGCTACATCAATGTCCAGTGCACTTGACCTTTGACCTTTTGACCCCAAAATCGATAGGGAACATCTTCATCCCATGGGTAGTCCATATGTATGATATGGTGACTGTAGGTGGAAAGGATAACACTTTAGAGCCCGGAAACCATATTGCTACTTCGATGTCCAGTGTGCTTGACCTTTGACCTTTTGACCCCAAAATCGATAGGGAACATCTTCATCCCATGGGTAGTCCATATATATGATATGGTGACGGTAGGTGGAAAGGATCATGCTTTAGAGCCCGGAAACCATTGCGTCTACAGACGGACGGACAGACGGACAACCCGATTCCAGTATACCCCCCCCCCCCACACACAACTTGTTGCGGGGGGTATAAAGAGGCATCCTTGCTCATCATTACCATGCTATTAGTTTGTCTACTTAATACCCAGAGACAGAGAAGAAGATTTTCAAAGAATTTCTACATTTTCACTATATGACCAATAGAGCCCCACCCTAACACAAGAACCCCTGCCCCAGGGGCCATGAATTTCACAATTTTGGTAGAGGGCTCAACGCTCATTATAATTATGCTCACAGTTTGGCTTCTTGATGTCCAGGAGTAAAGAAGAAGATTTTTTTTTAAAATTACACTCATTTTGATGGTTTTTGCCCCACCCCTCAGGCCCCAGGGGGGGCAGGGACCACGAATTTCACAATTTTTGTTCCCCTCCACCCACAGATGCTATATGCCAAAATTGGTTGAAATTGGTTCAGGGGTTTCAGAGAAGAAGCTGAAAATGTTCAAATGTTAACGCACGACGCACGTCGCACGACGCACGACGAACGACGACGGACAAAAACAGATAGCAATAGGTCACCTGAATGAATTCAGGTGACCTAATGACATAGGGGAAAAATCAATCTGATTAAAATCAGCTCCTCGATCCGCTCATTTATTTCTTTTGATTTGTCACTACTCGACCTCAATCCGCTCCTTTATTATCCCCTCGCGCAACTAGTTGCGGAGGGGATATAGCATCGCTACTGTGCGTGTGTCCGTGTGTGTGTGTGTGTCCATAACAGCTTGTGGGCAAGATTTAAAGAGAACCTTTGCACTAACGATTCTCAGCCTTCGCATACATATGTGGCATTGTAAAAAGACGAACCCTATTCATTTTCAAGTTAACCGGTGAAATATTTCTTAAAATATCGCGTCTTTACTACCTAAAAACCGTGAAATTTTATGTACGAGTTGACAATACTCACTTCCGGTTAATTCAAACTGGTACCCTGTCAAGTTACGATTCTGGTCGTTTCGGTTGCACCAATTAACAGGGAACCAGTTTAAAGAAAACGAGACGTCTGCTGCAGGTAAGTTTGTATTTGTGCATTGTCATATTAAGCCTAGTGCACGTTGGCGTGCGCAAAGACAGTCTGTAGGAATTAAAAGCGCTATCTCTGACAATGAGTAATTAAAATAATTTGATGAACGTCGAGGTTTCATTGCCAGATTACCCCACGTGCACGTGTTTACAATACAGAATTACCACACGTGTTTGTTTACAGAATTAATTCTTGAGGAGTACGTAATTCTTGAAAGCTATAAAGATATTTCACAAGCTTCGTACACCGGCATATTGTCTTTTTACATAACGAATTTTCTGAGTTCATGCATTCTGCATACAACAACTGTGAGGTATATATATATATTCAGGTAAGTAAATTACTGAAATTTAGTGCATACATGATATGTTTCTGCTAGGAATAAGGGAAACTGCCCAATTACGTATGTATATGCCCCCCCCCCCCAAGATAATATGCACCTTGATAGGTTTAATAAAAATGTCATATTAATTACCACCACCACCACCTAATGATGTTAGAGGTATCTGAATTTTAATCAATAATAAATAGCTATACAGTATAATCTGTCTAAACCGACTGTGTGGTTCCAAAGAAATTAGCCGGTTTACACAGTACGTAGTGCAGAATGTTGAAAAGTATGAGAGTTGCCTCCCTTGTATTTGCTGTCAATTATACATACATGTGTAATGATTACTAACGTTTTATTATATCACAAAAGAATTCAAAATGTGAAACTATAAATGTCGGTGTTTCATCGTCGTGTTCTTTTGAAAAAGTTTCAATTTTTATTAAACGGTATAAAAATCTGGGAATTATTATATATATATATATATATATATATATATATGTATGTATGTATGTATGCATATATAAATATATATATATTGGCCTCATTCCTCATTTATGCCTTGATAATGCATGCATATGTTCATGATATTTCCTGCCGCGAGGGGATGCTCCGCTTAGCCGTGCCCTTGTTTCTTTTGATTTGTCGCTACTCGAGTAGCGACAAATCAAAAGAAATAAAGGAGCGGATCGAGAAGCTGATTTTAATCAGATTGGGGAAAAAATCAACATATAATTATAACATCTCTTAAAAAAAACTTCTCTAAAGAAATTATTTATATCATATATAACAATTGCTAATTGTAACGGGGACCGTTACAGATGTTCCCCAAACATTCCCTCATCTCCTAAATGGCACACGTTTGTTCGAGTACCTTAATTACACGTATATTCTATTACAGTCAGTATGAGTAAGTTATAGATGTTCAAGTGCCATCCAATCAAAATTTACCACACATGGATGCGCGTGATGGTGAGTAATTTTGACTATGTCGGTAAGGGACACGTTTTAATATATACAAGTCAAATGTCAGATGATTTCAAAGAAGAATGAAAAAGTAAGGGCGAGTCCAAAAATATCAAGTTAAAAAATGCACGTGCATAGTACATGCGCATGTGTTTCAGGAATTTTTATAGCATAACGTTTTAGGTATTTTACTTTATAAAACTGTACCTAGTCTGTGCATATCATTCTATTTTGTTCGTTTGTGTGAGAGTGGTGCGTGCTTACGATTCATAATTAAAATTGAGTGCACGTGCTTGTCAGCGATAAAGATTACACTCATCACATCAGAGTCTAAAAACATACCTTTAACTTCTATGTCTTATTGAAAACTACAAGTGTTATAGATCAAAAGTTAATTTTAAACGTAAAAAATTTAATATGTACACGCATTCAGGTGCACGCAAACTTTATTTGGCATTCCGTTTGTTTTACACCATTGCATTAGGCATTCGTATCATAGACCTATAGTAAAATTTCGCTTTATTTCAGACTTTTATTATAAAGTTATAGTTATGGTCATTTTAGTATCACAATTTGACGGGAAAACAATGTAAGTGCATGCATGAGCAGAAGTTCGACTCAGCACTTTTGATGATGTCATTCCACAGGCACTATATACCTACAATATGTACAGTATGATATCTTAAATGTTTCCATCATTTGTAAGGAAATTATAGTGACTCTAAAATCGTCCAGTCAGAAGTTAGCATGCGTACATGCCAGTAATTTTGAAAAGAAAAGGCAAACTGTAAAGAATACGAAGATGCATGTACCACATAAATTTCGAAAGATTTTGACGAAAAATGAAGCTATCATGATCAATAAACATGGCACCTTCAAAAGACGATGCGCGTGCATAGGCTGCCTTTGCATATTTGATTACACCAATCTTTAGATATTCATAATATCTACTTATTTTGTGAATATAAATAGAGAGACTTATATAGTCTCCATATCTACTTACGGGACAATTTATGTCAAAAAAACGATTTCATTGGAAAACAAAATAATTGGACTTTTTCCAAAGTTAGTGCACCATATCCTAAATGCACGTGCATGTATGTTCAGATATAATGGCATTCATTCCGCACATCGACATGAGTACATATATAATGACTCTATGCGTGCGCGCGATGAAGTTCGTTTTTAAAACGAGGCTGACCTGACAAAGATTACGTACGTGCGATGTGAGACATATATTCGGGGCACCACAACATCCTTCCACTCTTCTCCGAAGGATACATCTGTTCGGAAAGAGTGGATGTGACGAAGGTCCTATCTCCTAACTTCCATGTAAATTTTTCACGTGTCTGATGTAATATTTGACAATTTATGGAGATATTACAAAAATTCTTCAATCAAACATGTGAAGAAAAAAAAATATGATTGAAATAGAATTTTGACGATATTTTCATTTTAACATACACTAAGCGCACGGTACTGGTGTCACTTTGCGTTACACTTGTAACGTCATAAATTGTGGCAAAGCAACGTCACATTTTAAACAAATTCATTATCTCCAAGCTGTAATATCATAACTAAAGCACATGCATGATTTAATGTTTAAAAATTGAAAATAAATCATTGTACGTGTATAGTGTACATTCATAAAAATTATGAATTCTTAGAAATACTCCAAAGTATACGTACTGTATTTATTTCACCGTGCCTACAGCAGCAGGCATGTCGTATGAAATAAGGGTACCCGTTTCGGTAGGTTTCGTTTTGCTTCGGTAGATTTCGTTTCCTTTCGATTTCGTTTCGCATTTTACAGGTAACCATCCCATGAAATAAGGCTTGCAATTCTTATGAATATGACCTCTGAGAAATTTGAACACAGTAAAAAAAAAATCAGTTTTGGTTTTTTCTAGGATATATATAGACTTGCTCAAGTCTCTATGTTTAATAATCATTGTTCTCTTTAATACTTTTTATTAATGCCAAACACGGAAGGGGGAGGGGGGGGGTTAAAAACTCCCGTACGTTTCTGTCATCGATTTACATCGATCACGCTCTAGTGGAAAAAAAAAAAACAACAACCAGCGCATAGAAAGTATATGTAGTTTTGCGCTTTATAAATGAATAATAATAATAACCACGGTGAGTTGAAGTGAGAGTTAAAAACTTCCAAATAATATTACATTTTAACGTTTTAATGTTCACTTTCATTTCTGAATAAACAGTAGAAAAGGTATACAGAGTGTTATTTATACTCGTATGTTTTACTTGCGAATCGGTTAGTTTCAATATATATCATATTTAGTTTTGAAGGGGTAGTCTCGTGAAAACCGTGTGACTTTAGATTTTTTTGTCAGATGTTGAACTTTTGATCTAATGATATTGTTATTCATATGCGGAAATCTTGATATGTATTCGATAATCTTGATATCTATATGCGGACGGAAATTTTGATTTATATGTGAGAAATCTTGATATCTATATGCGGACGGAAATTTTGATTTATATGTGAGAAATCTTGATATCTATATGCGGACGGAAATTTTGATTTATATGTGAGAAATCTTGATATCTATATGCGGACGGAAATTTTGATTTATATGTGAGAAATCTTGATATTCATATGCGAATTTTTTTTATTTTACTCTACGAGAGAGAGAGAGAGAGAGAGAGAGAGAGAGAGAGGCTTCCTCTACTCTTCTGGAGTACCAACGCATGTGGGCGAAATATTCCAGGGGCAATCGCTCACACCCGCCAGAGATCACCTGGGTCCTAAATACAACAGTGAGGTTGTTCAACACGTCACTGATACTCTAACAAGATTTTGACATTCAATTCATTTAATATGTGACTTATGTATATATCTTTCATTCATTGGAAGGGGGGGGGGGTACATAAGATCTAACACGCTATATATATCCACCGTTCTGGTGCCTGTGCTCACATCCACCTCCTAGGGAATGCTACAGGCTGGTGCATGTTGGAAACTGTAGGAGGGTCCACAGTTTGCTCTGTACTTGCTCTTTAAACCAGGTAGCACGCAGGAGACAGCTGAGATGCGCAGAGATCTCTTCCCCCTTAGAACGTGACCACCCGTTCAGGTCCAGGCACCTATGTCCACATAGGGCCCCCTGTGTTGCCCCTACGTTGGTAGTCAAACTGGCCGCCTCCCCAGTTCCCCACAAAAAATTGCACGCGACCCTTTCCGCCATATATGTCAATTTGCACCCTGTTTCTGATTACGATTAATAAATATTCAAATTTGTATCACTCTTGTTAATCCAGCTAGCTAAGCAGCCTATGGGGGGTTACAGGGCAGCCACCCAAGCTTCGACATAGCTACTGGGTTTATTCAGCATATTAGGGCAAGGTCAACTATTCAATTCAGGCCAAATGTCTCACGGCTGGTAGTGCTGTATATTTATTAAAGTTTAATTTTAGCAGAGTAGCTCCTCTAGTTAAATTTAAGACATCCGAGGTCAGGTCATGGTCAATGAAACTAATTCTTTTATCAATTTTTGAAATTATGCATTTCACCTACAATCAATAATGACTAAATCCATGCGTACATCTAGCATGTGTACATCAACATTATCAAATACGAATCAAATATTATGGAATATAAATCGAGATTTATATAATTATCGAATATAAATAACAAGGTTACCAAATGTAAATAAATAACAAGATTATCGAATATAAATCAAAATTTTCGCATATAAATATTAAGATTATCGAATATAATTAACATTAAATATGAATAACAAGATTATCGAATATGATTAAAGAGTTTCGTATATAAATCAAGATTTGTATAATATTGCAACGTTTTACACACCGTAAGTGTATCTGTTCAATGCTGAATTTTTATATGCATACATACAGTACATCGTCGCAAACCACGGGTTATTGTTTCATTCTATTTCACAAACGTTTGTGAAATAGAATGAAACAATAACCCGTGGTTTGCGACGATGACATACAGTAGTACATGCAACAAAATGTAGTCTGTACAATTGTCATTTGATAAAGTCAATTAAAGTATATGTACCAGATCTAGAGCAAAACATATCTATGAGATACACATGCTATAGCTTAAATACCTTGTATACTATTTTTAAAAATCATTTTAATTTAGATCATTCAAAAATAATAAAAGCAACATTTTACGTTTTAGCTAGACGTAGGTTGTGTATATTGACGTCGCGTCATTGCGCGACAAAATCACATGGGACATTTATTTGGACATTAAGTATCTTTTCCTTTTCCTAAATGGACGCGGGATAAAATGAAATGTTGTATATTCTATATAGTAAATTTTATGTACTTTCTGTAAGTTATATTCATTAAAATATTCGCGTTGGGATAATGCTTAGAAATAAGACATAAAATGGTAGAATTGTTTA
Organism: Ostrea edulis; assembly: GCF_947568905.1. Classification (NCBI taxonomy): domain Eukaryota; kingdom Metazoa; phylum Mollusca; class Bivalvia; order Ostreida; family Ostreidae; genus Ostrea; species Ostrea edulis. The sequence goes on along the minus strand of NC_079173.1, from coordinate 15,592,546 downwards.
AAAAGCTCGGTATTTGTAGAATAAGGACATTTCACAGGACACCGATAAAATCAATCTACTTCATGGATATACTCAGAATTTTATAATACTGGTATACATTGTGCTCTACGATACATGTCATTATAAATGTAACAAGGATAGTCAACTTCCCCCTGTATTAGGCGTGCTACTGGTCATGATGATTTGCATTTGCAGTCTATCTACAAACACGGGACACCACTGACAGGCACTGTATTTGCCATTTTTAAGGTCGCTATATCAATTCTATGAACTAAATGTTTAAAGTAATTGGTTTATGGTTTTTAGATAAGGACGTCACAATCATACACCAATTCTTACGTTATTTGGGACAAAATCAATCATTTTATTAATCTGTGGATAAAGCGTATGCGTATTTCATGTAACGCGGGACAACGAAAAATGACGACATCTGCGTGTATTTATTGCTAATGAAATGCGTGTAAATTATATTTTATATAAGCTATTATCATTATTTATATATTTTCCTTGCCATTGATGTATAAGACTTTAATAATCCACAAAATATACAACTGTGTAAACATAGCGGAAACATTTTCTAATGCACGTATGAAAGTAACACCAGTACCGTGCGCGACGTCATTATAGCGAATTGTTTGAATTTCTCGCAGCGACGGAAACAGCATTCATGATGTTATTTACGGAGTTTCGTATCAACTCGCACATTTCTCAATTATGGTGGCTGATTTGTGCCACTTCACAATTTGTCGTCTTTTCGTTATTTCGACTTTTCGCGTCGAAAAGACGACAAATTGTAAAGTAGCACAAATCAGCTACCATACTCAAAAAGTCAAATTTAATGGAGAAGTCAAATTTACTGTTATTTTGTGCGTTTATCGTGTATAGGTGATTAGAATGCATATTTTTTTCTTTTTCTGAAGAGTTTCAATTTTAACTTTGATATCTGTCCCTCTGTGGGTTCTCGGCTCGATAAAGTCACCCATCTTAATTCTTTTGAACAAAAAAACCATTCTTTATTATCCCTGAAAGTTTCAGGGAAATCAATTGAAGGTACATGTAAAACACCGGAAATTGTCCAGTCAAGTACTTAGTCAATAATTATTGTAGTTCCATATATTTCAAAGAATTTTTTTCATGCGCGATTTTTCTCATTTCCTCTTCTTCTTTTCTCTTAATTTTTGTACCCCTGATTAGAAAATTATGTGTAATTTGTAGAAACAGCCAAGTGTATACAAAGGAACTATTTGCTGTTGGAAGCTGAGGCTACTTCCTGAGGTGCACTCCGGCTGTTTACACACATGTGAAAAACACGTGGTTTTGAGGGAAGTCTTATTTGCGGGTACGTTTTTTTTTTTTTTCGAAAATGCCAAGTAGGGTATTGTTTTTCCGGTATCGGCAGACGAGACAGGTAACATAGAACGTTTCCGACTGCGTTATTCGGCATCAATTCTGCAAACTGATTTTTAAAGATTTTTTTCCTCTATAGTAATGCATGTATATAGTGAAAATAATTACCGGTGCGATACCTGAACATCTTTGAGAAACTTAAGATTGCAACAAAAAGGGGAAAATTGATAAGGTATTCAGTTGAACATTGAAGACCTTAATGAGAAACAGTAAAACCAGTATGTTCCCAAACTACCCAATGTGGTAAACATATTTCAAGGTGGATTTCCTCACTTGCTGCCATATGTAAATCTGTTTCCCGCGTTCTTCATAAAACTTAGATTATAAACGGACGGCGCACTGCCATCAAAGCCCAGCTGAAGAAAGGAGAGATTCTTGTTGCCCATGGCGTCACTGGCCCGCACCCACAGGGTTACTGAGTCCCCCTCACTGATAGATCGTCTTAGTATAGAGGAAGTTGTAGTATTTAAATTCTGATTCGTCCAAGACACTCCAGAATTTATGTCGATGTTTCGCTGACCCGTTTCATCCAAAAATGTTTCAAACCTGTGGTATATACATTAATGATATCAACATGCTTGCAAAAACACATAGGATCCTGTGTATTTTTATAGAAAACGTAACGAATAAATGCCAGTGAAAATCATACTATAGCCTCTTAATATTTTCTTAACTAATTTCATATCTAAGGATTCATGTATCATGCATTTAAATCATTTTCTGCCTAATCCTAATATGATATACGTAATAAATATTGTTTAAATCAAACTGTGCTTATCAAAAGAAATCATTGCATGCAAAATTTAGCGCGTTGGATAGCTTTCGCTTCTCTGACACAGGCGCGGGTTCGAATCCCGCTCGCGCCGGTAAGTGAGAAAGTTTCCCAGTTTACTTTTGGAAGGTCGGTGGTCTCTTCCCAGGTACATTGTATCTGGGTTCTCTCTTCCACCAATAAAAACTGGGCGCCACCAAATAATTGAAAAATTGTTGTGTGTGGCGGAAAACACCAATCAATCAATCAATCTCTGACACAGCAGCGTGCCTATTGTAAATAATCACGATTACATCTTACCTTATAATACCCAACGCATTCGGGATGGAGTCCTGCGGCCGACTATTTTTGGTTGTTTCTTTATACTTTGTGTTGATAGTTTTAGGAAATACGCCTGGAGCAACATTCTCATCCTCCAATTGTGGACGATATTCCTCGATTGTGTTAAGAAACCCTCCCTCATGCTGCTGGCGGTTAATGAAATGACTCTTCCACGAGAACTCCAATGCTATATCACTTTGAGAAGGGCTTGACAAAATTACCCATTTGAAGCTTGCATTCGGTGATCCTGAAAGAGCTTTTATGTCATTTTCTCCGGTCTGTAATTCGATTGACGAATTTGGGTCATACACCACATAACGTGCCACGTATTCTGAGTTATTTGCTCTATCAGACGCTTCAAGAATCATGGCGTAGACCCCCGGGTTAGTTGCTCTGAAAACTGCCTCTTTCTCCTGATTAGAATGTTCAAACTTCTGACTGAATATCGGGTCTAAGAAAGGATTACAGTCGTTTCCAAATTGTGGATTTACACAATCTGCTTTGTTTCTTTTTACATATCGCTGAGTACCGCTTTTATCTTGAAGTTCAAATACTTCATAATTGTAAGCCGCCATGCCAGAAAGTGTGTCATTCCACCCAGACCATCGGGCCCTAATCACGGGATTCTACAAAGAATGGAGCATAATGACATTTAGTAAGCTTTTATAGTCTAGTATATTAACAGAGTGTGAAATATGGCGTTTGATGTGTGATTCATATAAATCTTTTATTTGGTAATATTGGCAATCCCCAACGGACAAAGCAAAACTCGGTTCAATCGAAATCTATCCGCTTTGTCTGTTGTTTGCAAACTTTAAATATTTTTCACATGTTTTTAGAACGAATGAAATAATTTCAACCAATTCTGATGTAGAGTACTTACGTGGACCCAAATTTATTCCCAAAAAAGGGGTAACGTCCCTCCATAAGGGACATACTTAAGAAAAGGTAAAAATGATGTGGTGTCCTACAATATTTTCTTCTAAAGAACTGCCGACATAGATAGTATATAAAATCATGTATAATAACCGGTCGTTGTAGCTCAGTGGTAGAGCGTTCACTTCGTAACCGGGAGGTCGTGAGTTCACGCCCCACCCGTGCTATGGTAACATCAAACAGGTAGTTAATGTCCCATTCGTCAAACACTCGGTATTCACGGGTCAACACAGAGGTCCAGCGAAGACCCCTTACTGCTACGGCCCTGAGCGCTAAGCATAGGTTTAAATTAGTGTCACTTCACCTACGGTTTGTGACTTTTCAATGTGAGTGTAAAACCTGTAACGTGTCGTAAAACAATATATAGTGATTGATTGATGTTTCCCGCCACACTCAACAATTTTTCAGTTATCTGGTGGCGCCCAGTTTTTATTGGTGCCTGGGAAGAGACCACCGACCTTCCAAAAGTAAACTGGGAAACTTTCTCACTTACCGGCGCGAGCGGGATTCGAACCCGCGTCGACAGAGGTGAGAGGCCGTGTGATTTTGAGCGCGATGCTCTAATCATTCGGCCACGGAGGTCCCTAATATATAGTGAAAATTCAACTTTGTTCAAAGGATGAGCTCCGGGGTCAAAACTGGATATGGTATAATTTACAGTTATCCATATATATAATATGACACTTTTGTATATCTATAGTTTTGGAGAAGATTAGCAAAGCCTATCATTATATGTGTATAAGAATTGAAACCCGCATTGTGGATCTTGAGAAGGTAATCTATACAATTAATTTCATGTTAACATGGTTGTGACAGAGCCATACAGATGCAGAGACATTCTATTGGAATATTTGAAAAATCATAGGGACCTAATTTATCAAATTTATCACTACAAAGGTTTAGAAATAATGTAAACTTCTCTAAAGAGCTAGTACACTTAGTTAGATTAATATACAGTCAGTATTATGAAGTGCACACAAGGGGGTTCATTTAAAAAACAGAAATATATAGTGCTTTCTTTATAAGTTATCTGCCCAAAATACAGTATAATTTGTCCAAACCGGCCTCTGAGTACTCCGGCGCTCTGTCAATTCCGGCCACAAAATATAGTCCCTAACATTTCTTTAACAAATCCTTTATTGATAATTCCCTGTACTCCGGATACTGCGTATTCTGTATATCGGCCGGCTTACACAGTCCCAACTGCTATCAATTAACATTAATTATCCTGTGTAAACCGGCCCCTCAATGATACACCACTCTATTTGTTGCGGTCAATTGTATTCGGTGTACACAAGATCCCAACTGCTCGTAATTAGCTCTAATTATCGCATGTAAACCAGCCACTCCACGATGACCAACCTGTCGGTATTCGGTCGATCACACGCGGTGTACACAAAGGGTGTCTCAAGGGAAGCCTCAGGTAAGTAAAAGAGTGCAACTGGCGATGAGTCGCGATCAGTTTAAATTAAAACCTTATTTTTAGGGGTGCACTTTTCAATTATGACAGCACCACGCACAATTTAATGGCGCCCTCCCCCTAACGATAGAGACGAGAACTGACATTAAAAGACAAAGTTCAATTAATCGATGAATTCGATACATTCTTGGAATGAAACAAAATCGGCAACAATCCCGTTATGTTTTCCAAAAGCAGGGTTTCCCCTCGTGGACTTCTCGGAGCTCTACGGCGAGTCAGACAGTGATGATATGCAGTTAGTTAGCACAACTCGCCATGTCCGGTCGATCACTCGGCATTGCATTAGTTTCTGTTTCACAAATTGAGACAGTTGAAAGCGATACATTTACAATGAAAGTTGGGAAAGACAAATTTTAAACGAACACTACACAAACTTGATGAACGTACATAATGTAGCACTCGATAACGGCGATGATGTAGACGAAATCGACAATTTACCAACAGAAAATTGAGCGAATAATTTCCAGATTTTAAACTGTTTAATGAAAATTGATTTTTTTTCAAATGAGCACGACAATAAAATACTGACATTTATATTTTTACATTTTGAATTCTTTTGTGATATAGTACAACGTTAACAATCATTACACACGTATGCATAGATTGTGAATACAAGGGAAGCAACTCTCATTCTTGTCAACATTCTGCACTCCGGACTCTGTGCAAACCGGCCAATTTCTTTGGAACCACACATAGCCGGTTTAGACAGATTATACTGTATACGATTACATTGGGTATACAAGTATCCCGTTGAGTGATTGTTTCACGTCCCGTTGAGAATTTTTCACTCATAAAAACGTCACCAGCTGTAGGTGGAGCATCACTGTAGCAGTAATAGTTCTCTAACCTGCCAACTTCTGCCGCGACACGGGACCTCCGTTTTTAAGATCATATCCGAAAGACCCGTGATTCTTACTTCGAAATGCCGAGCTTTTGGCGAAGGAGCAATAACTACATATGTTAACGTCCTAGGTTTGACACGGCCATGGCACGAACGGGGCTCGAACTCACGACCTACCAGGTACGAAGCGAACGCTCTACCACTGAGTGTATCCTTTTGAGGTGTGATCGTAAAATGTAATGTGTCCATGACATGACCCCAAAAGACTTGATGGGACCAAACAAGGGGTTGCAATTTACAATTCCTTTTTAATAGTTCTAATTGTCAAGAACCATATAGATACATGTATGTTTTCAAATTATTATTCGAACATTCATATATATAGTGCAGGTTCAAAAATATTTGTGTCGCAGAGCCATGGAGAGACACAAAGAGAGGTCAAGTTTTACAAAATTACGTGTAGAGAAACTCATTGAAAATAACATTCTAAAGATTAAACCACATCGACACAATGGGCCAAATTGATATACCCCTATCCTCGAGCAGAGACTCAAATGACAAACAAATGACATGATATGTTACAGATACAATTTGTTAACTGGGTTCTGCAATGATGAAATATGTATGTCATTATCCTATATGGATGAATGGACAGGTTTGAGCGTGAACAAGATTGTTTTGTCTGTCGGGCATAAAAATCAAAAAGAATTATTTAACGAGACTTCTATTTGAATTTTTCATCCTTTTTAGCTTCCCGATGTGATCTAGAGATTTTTAAATTTCCCTAATGGACTGACGACCGTAAAGACATAATATGTACATGTCTATGCATATTGTATTTATTGAAATGATTCTTTAAAGGTATGTAGCCATTCGTAGTACGTTTGCTTACAACTGATTAGCATAGGACGACACGTGTTGTGTAACATAGGACGACACGTGTTGTGTAACATAGGACGACACGTGTTGTGTAACATAGGACAACAACATAGGACGACACGTGTTGTGTAACATAGGACGACACGTGTTGTGTAGCATAGGACGACACGTGTTGTGTAACATAGGACGACACGTGTTGTGTAGCATAGGACGACATGTGTTGTGTAACATAGGACGACTCCTGGTGTGTCTCTAACAATATAAGTTTGTGATGAGAATGGAGCGACACCTGGTGTGTGTATAACAATATAAGCTTGTAATGAGCATGGAGCGACACCTGGTGTGTGTATAACAATATACGCCGGTGATGAGAATGGAGTGACACGTGTTGTGTGTCTAACAATATAAGCCAGCTGCATTTTCTCAACGCTTACGGCCTTTGAGCAGGGAGGGATCTTTATCATGCCACACCTTCTGTGACACGGGGCCTTGGTTTTTACGGTCTCATTCGAAAGACCGCCCATTTAGTTGTCTCTTATGACAAGCAAGGTGTATTCAGGACCTATTCTAACCTAGATATTCACGGTATTCTACTTGTAAATTGTAGAAGAAATCGATATCATGTAATGTAACGGGTAATCCCCTCTCAGGTCGGATAGGGCATTATTGTATACATTGTCTTACTTTTGTGAACGATTCCTCCACATTGAATGCTGTTTCCGGAGTCGGAACAGGTTTGTCGAGGTCGATTTTATACGTAACCGAGGATCTAGAGGAACCCTGTTGTCTGAAAGGTAATCGAATCCTTCCGGAAAGAACCTCATATCCTCCGTTTAGAACCTCAAACGTCAGAGTGAATCTGTACAAAATTAGGAATATAAAAACACAGCTAGAGTCTTATGAAAGCACAAAGAATACACTATAAAAAGATAAAGTCTAAATTTAAATGAATGCCAATGTTTAATACCACTGTGAATCGTGATGGTAGTACGAAATGTTTTTAGACTTGTAAGACATATACAGGAGTCAGATCACGTGGAGTTGACAGGCGCGGATCATCAGATCACACGAGACGCGAAGCGTCGAGTTTGTTCTGATGATCCGCGCCTGCCTGTGTGACGTGATCAAACTCTTGGGATCAAGTTACTGAAGTAATGATAAATCTATTATATACCCCGTTATGCATTTTAAATCTACATTTATAAGATAATAAATGGAATCCAAATTATCAAAAACACAAGCATACAGTGAAATTATATTTTGTGTACGCAATTTTGTTTGTGACGCGGTCAATATTTCCACAAAAAACGTTGCGTTGATGCATCGTGAAGTCATCAGTTTCAGAGGATACTGATACGGAATCAGAAAACCTGTGGCATGTCAAACGTTGCAATATTTGATCTTTTCCATTTGTATTGTATAATTTTCCATTTGTATTCTATATTTTCCATTTGCATTGTATAATTTTTCATTTGCATTGTATAATTTCCATTTGTATTGTATAGTTTTCCATTTGTATTCTATATTTCCATATGTATTGTATAATTTTCCATTTGTATTCTATATTTTCCATTTGCATTGTATAATTTTTCATTTGTATTGTATCCAGGGAATGTTTATTTTGATTTGTTACGAAGGATTTCATTAGTTAACGTCACTGATGTACCACATCTGTAGACGTGCTTAGCACACAGGGCCGTACCAATGATTGTTCTTTATCGTGGCAACGCCTGTGCAGCGAAGGTCATTACGGAAAGACCCATGATGCCGAGTGTTTGGCAAAGGAGCAATCACTGTCTTTGTTTATGTCTTAGGTTTGATGCGGCAATGACAGTAACGGTTCTCGAACTCGCGCCTCTTGCCCACAAATCAAGCGATATATTACTGAGCTACCGCGATCAGGTCCATGCAGGGCTAGTTATTTTTGAAAATACGTCGCTAGCTCTAATAATGGCGAATCCCCCCCCCCCCCCCCCCCCCCCCCCCCCCCGATCGTTTTGTTATAAATAGAACTGTCCAGGAAAGCATGCACATTTTTATTTAGTCAGAATTCAGTAGATTCGGGGGACTTAATCCGGCCCTTGGGTCCCCACCAATTGTTAACATCGAGTTTGGCTTGTTACAACTATTCAATGGATTAATCTTAAGTTATCATTTATCGAATTTGGTACAATGTAATGCGCGAGATGTTGAAGAGGTTAAGTTCAGGAGCCAAGTTTCGCAGGAATGTACCGTATTTGCTAAGTGCAATGGCGTACACCCCCACCCCCCAATTAATTGATCGCTTTTATGTGTCTAATGTGATCAGCATATTCAAACTAGTCTCCCATTTAACCACTGACTGATCTAGATAATTCTGAACGAAAGGATGCAGTAAACTGTTGGATGTCTGGGGACTGTCTTAAGATCCCTAGTGAGTCCAGTGCAAAGCCTTGGCGGAGGGGGGTGGGGGCTTACAGGGGGAGGGCGAAGTCAGTGGCGGATTTAAGAGGGGCGCACCCCCCCCCCCCTATTTTTTTTTTAATTTAAGGTAAATCTTGGTATCTTGTTTAGAAAAATATATTAAAAGATAAAAGAAGCAATAATTTCTTCCATTCCCGGAGAAATAAATGACAAAATCTTTTGATTTCTTGAATTACTTAATGAGAGAACTTAATTTTTCCAGAAACCCTTAAAATTTGCGTCATTTTACTAATTTTATTTTATTAAAAATGACACATTTCAAGCCCTATAAAATCTGTAAAATCCAGCTTTCGGGGGTTTCGCCCCCTGGACCCACTGGGGGCCGCCTAAAGGCGCCCCCCAGACCCCCTGCCTCATAAAGACTTTAGTGGCGTCCCCGTAACCGCAATTCCTGGATCTGCCCCTGGAAGTCCCCTGGAACAAGTGCGTTTTGACAAAATAAAACGTACATGCATGCTTTTTTCGACATCTATATATAAAATATCATTTGTGCAGGAAAGGGGGGGGGGGTTCTCCCGGTGCAAGATTCCACATTGCTAGCTACATGTCATCTTCACAAGTCAAGGCCTTGGTTCGTAACCGTGAGGTCGCATGTTCGAGTTCTACTCGTGTCATGGCTGCATCAAACCAGTTAATACTTTCCCATACGCATTGCTATCTAAAAATGTGACCTTAAAAGCAGACACCCTGTGTTGCGACAGGCGTTGACACGTTAAAAAAAAAAAAACCCACTGATACGCCACTGTGCGCGTACATGTAGCATAGTAAGTCTATTTGTGGTACGTCACGGCTAAATATAAGTGGGACCTAAACTAATGAAATCCTTCGTAACAAATCAAAATAAACAATCCCTCGGATGCTATACAAATGAAAGATTTTGCAATGCAAATGGAAATTATACAATGCAAACGGAAAAAAAAATATATAATACAAATGGAAAATATGGAATACAAATGGAAAATTATACAATACAAATGGAAAATATAGAATACAAATAAAAAACTATACAATACAAATGGAAATTATACAATGCAAATGAAAAATTATACAATGCAAATGGAAAATATAGAATACAAATGGAAAATTATACAATACAAATGGAAAAGATCAAATATTGCAACGTTTGACATGCCATAGAAAACCACAGTGTGGTGATCCGGAAAACCGGATCACACTCTGTGACATCCACAGTATCAATAAACGAAAAATTGATTGGTATATAATAAAACAAAATATAACTGAATATAAAATGCAGTTCACGCCAAAATTCCATTAGCTACCGTTAGGAAGACAGCTTCTTCCGGAAAACGACGACAGAAAGGACTATTTTCCCATGATAACTGACACTCTTATAATTACAGAGATACTTCAATGAAGGATATAATACATGTACTTTTGTGGTTCTTGAGATCACAATTATAATAACATCCATAATTATTTTGTATTATATAGTAAAATTTAAGGAGGAATGCTACACCAGAGAAATTTGATATGGATGAAAAGTGAAGGCTATGTGCAACAATATTTTGAAATTGAAAATTTTCTAATTAACTTTATTTAGTCAAAAATGTAGTTGTAGGAGAATGCAATCTGCAAAAAAAAAAAAAAAAAAAAAAAATTAAACCCCTGCGGGACTCGAACCCTCGATCTGCAGTTCAGCAGTCCACGTGATTGTTTCTCTTTTATTGATAATCTTCATATAATATCTACATATACTTAAAGATGATGATAATTTAACGACTGTTACCCTACTAAGCTACTCAGCTAGGCTATGGTATTTGAAATGAATAAACAAATATTGCTGATATTTAGATTTTTATCCATGTTTTAAAAGGAAGTCAGTCAGTATAACGATGTAGACTACCTCCTTAAAATTCAATTCAGACACAATATCCATTATTCTATTTCTTGCCGATTTAATATTCTTATGATATGATATACAGATGTGTTAAGTGACTACCAATGCTTACACATCACCACTGTCAATGGCCAGCGAGTTGTCAAATTCCACTTGGCATTCTTGTAACGTATTCCTGGGATTGCTGTCTGCAACCTCTGTACAAGTACTAGTTTTACCACCCTCTTTTTGAAGCACGCCGTCTGTAAAGCAAGAAATCATAACCATTTTACAAAAGAACTTCCGACTAAACAAAATAAAAGTTACCTCGCCAACATAAGTACTTTGGGGGGGGGGTGGGGGGGGGTGGGGGTGGGGGGGGGGGGGGTATTTAAACAATAAAATACTTTCTTTGTTGTTCTTCACTGGGTGATAAAGGTAGCAAGCATTGCAGAAAGAAATCATAACCAGTGGGTTTTACAATGCTTGCTACCTTCATCAACCGATAAAGAACAAAGGAAGACATTTTATTATCATTCAAACAAAATGACAGTTCGTTTCACTGCGAGTACGGGAGTTTTATCCTATGGTTACTAGGGGGGGGGGGTCGTGAGTTCGAGCCTCTCTTAGATTTAAAGGACAGCAACTTGTTTTCCTTATTTACACACTACTAGTATTTCGTAACATGCTGTAGAGTGCCCACGTGTTGCTGTTTACGACGGAATGCTGTGGGAACATTCTCGTAAACAGCCATGTGCATTCAATCCAATTGCTCAATGAAGAGAACTGTCTTGCTGTTGTTGGAATGACGATATTGTTTTTATTTATATTTTTATACATTTTTAAAAATATAAACTAGATTTAAGTACTAAAATATATCGTTGATCCATTTGTTACTTTCAATGGTACAGCCAATGCATACTTTGACCTTGGCGACGCTCCATATTTGGTATTTATTGTACACAAGGATAGCTGGTACTTAACCTACGGATCGAACTAGTTTGCAACAAACATGCATTCATTGTCTTTGATGAAAGCAATGTCAATTTCAAAAGAAATATGACAGAAATGATTCAGTGAATGTAAATATACTTACATATTAGCAAAAAATAAAATTCCGAACAAACGAGTATTTTATACAGATCATTACATTTTGTATTCAACTTGGTTTTGATTATAATTATTTGCATGTTTCAGATGTCTCTCAACATTCGACCGGTTGCAGTAGCTCAGTGGTAGAACTTTCGTTACACGAAGGTCGTGAGATCGAGCACGATAGCTGTTATGGCCGCGTCAAACCTAAGACGTAAACATACGTAGTAATTGCTTCTTCGCCAAACCCTCGTCATTTTGAAGTGAGAATAACTGGTTTTTCGGATATGACCTTAAAACAAAAGTCCCGTGTCGCGGCAGGCGTTGGCACGTTAAACAACTCGTAATGTCACAGCACAGCGCGCTAAGCATAGGTCTAAATGGCTGGTACTTTTACACCTGGTGCCATCTCAATATGCAGGCGCGTAGCCAGACAGAAAATGAAGTGTACGCAAAGTAAGGCAAGGGGTCTGGGGTTTTATTGATTACAATCACCAATTTTTTTGAGTATACAACGGGTATTTTGGCTGTCAATTTTCGAAACAAACGAATTCAAATAATAGAATAGACATGATGATTGGGGTTAATCATAAATCGGAAATACATAGCGCAAAGTTACACTTAAGGCAATGACATAAAAATGTAAAAAATAATTTCTCTCTTTTTTTTTTTTTTTTAGCAAATGTGTACGCAGTTGCGTACTTGCGTATAGGCAGCTACGCGCCTGATATGGATGAAAAAAATTCACGACTGGATGTAAAACAACCAACCAACCAACCTAACAATTCATACCCTTATGTGTTCAGTTTATAAAACAGGTTTGATCATTTTTAAAATTACTAGCACGTTTCCTAAAGCAGATGTTCGACTACAGCTCTTCCGAGAAGCTATGTTGCAGACCCAGCTAATTTAAGTTTCATTAATTAAATCTTATGAATTATATGTGTCACAATGTATATTGGTATTGGAAAAAAGACTATTTTGCTATACTTTTCAGCTTTTCCAGCTGCCATTCCATTGTCGCTCTAGCTATCCCTAGCTTCGACTCCGTCACATAGCTTGGTCTGGCAGATAACTGCGCCTCGAGACTGAATGCCCCGGATAGTGTAGCACGGATTTTGTTAAAGCGGTTAAAGTTGGCCCAAATGGAGGCACTGGCGGCACTTCCGGTTCCATTCGTGGTGGCATCTGTCGTGTAGTTGTAAATATCCATACGTTTGACTGGATGGTGATACGCAAGAACAGCTGAAGCTAGAGTAATCTGCGGGGATCTGAGGACTAAAAGATAATCCAAGCGTACATTCTTCAGTTTTACCATATCATACTTTCACACAAAATATTAGTTAAAAATTTCTTCACATTATGTTGTTCAATCTAAAGTATTTGGCTTTGTTTTCAAATTTTCAAACACCCCGATTCGCTTTGCAATTTAGATGCTTGGTACTTGATATAACAACCAAGACCCTACCAGTAGATATTGGCCCAGTCCCACCAATAATGACACCTTTATAAGACTGACTAAACGTCCTAACTCAGCCCAACCAATAATGACACCTTTATAAGACTTACTAAACGTCCTAACTCAGCCCAACCAATAATGACACCTTTATAAGACTTACTAAACGTCCTAACTCAGCCCAACCAATAATGACACCTTTATAAGACTTACTCGTAGTGCAGTTTGTTAATCCAAATCCCTGAGAACATTCGCAGTTGTCGGCATTTGGACAATCTCCCGGGTAACATGGTCTAGTCACAGAGCAAGCAACCTCTAGAAAAGAAATAGTTGTCATATTTTATCTAACCAAATGAAGGTGCCCCGGATTTTCTGTATCTTCTGTCCTAAGTCTTCAACACACAAATCTTATTAAAGTTTTGGACTACTACCCCTCTTCATTCGTTGAGCTCTTTGCAAAATCTTTTGACGTAATTCAATATAGAATTGAGGATGGTATGTTTGCTTAAATTAATCGTGGGTGAAAGGGTGAAATTCATATCGGACACTGTGCTGTGAAATGCAACGTGTTAAAGCACGTGAGTACAGTAGTCAGTGCACGTACATGTAATACGTGTAACTCTTACAGTAGTAGATGACATGCATTCTAGATTTACACATCAAGGTCTGTCTCAAAAAACCATGAACGTTTGTAAAACAAAATTTCACTTATATTTCAAAGTTGAAAAATGACACATATTGAAACCAACATTTGTAAAAATGATACATAAATGTTTTGATATAATATTTCTGTAAATAACATTGAAACGAATGGGGGCGGACCTTGGGATGAGACCGCGAAAACCGAGCCCCCGTGTCACAGCAGGTGTGGCACGATAAAGATCCCTTCCTGCTCAATGACCATAAGTGCCGAGCATAGGCCTAAATATTGCAGCCCTTCAACGGCAGTGATGATGTCTCCATATGAGTAAAATAATCTCGAGAAGGACGTTAAACAGTATACAATCAAGCAAGCAATATGTTCGTAATTGAGCGCTACACTTTTTTCTCGGGGTAGCACACTCTTTGTGATTAATTATTGCCTGTTAATTAAACCAGTGTTGCCCGAGATCGGACTGAATCCTACATGTATGAACAATTGATTTCCCTTCCAGTCGTGCCATTTCTCCAGATTTATGTCAATCAATCTGTTTGGAGCTAATTGCACAGACGTTTTGCGTAAAAATTGCTCAATTTTTATTCTCCTTACCAATAGTACAAAGGTATTGAGAAAATACATTTAAATACTCATACAAATATACAATATGATGTGTTCATAAATATATAATACATGTGACGTGTACAAACTGCAGCAATATAAACAAAGCCACTGTAGAGGGGACAGAGTATGATGGATGGCTTTTAAGGATTTACTTAATTTTATTCAACTGACAATATATTGTCAGAATTAAGAATAGATTTTGTTGTTACTACATTTGATGGCGACCTTTTTTCCATTTTTTAAATACATTGGTTTCTAATTGTAACATATCGACTACATTTAAACAAATAATGGTATTCATCACCAATCTCACTGTCATTACACAAGGTACATGTCAACAGGTAGTTGATTATTAGATGTACGATATATACACAAAGTTGGAAGGATCAAGTATATCATGGTATTTTTCAAAAGGAAAATTTCCATTTATTATACGATAAAAAATTCCTTTTGATGAATTGAATGTATTGTTTACCAAACCATTTTTGTGCAAACTGATCACAAATTCGCTGCTTAATAATATGTTTCAACCATTCCAAATTATAATCTCCATTCGAATCCCATATATTACCAATTATTCATATTTTTTTTCACATAAAGCATCCGCTTCGAAAACCAAGAATCTTATATGAATTTGAATTTACAAAATGCGTACATAATGTTTGAAAATTCACTATCGCCTGCGAAAGCAAACTTGCACTTGTAATATCATTCATTAACATCTTATGCCACAGGCCATCTCTTTAAACGTTATCAAAAGCTTTCTCAAAATTAACGAAAGTACAAAAAAGTTTCTTTTTTCTATTACATATAGTCAAATAAAACCCTGAGTACAACAATATGATCTATAGTAGAATAGTCTTTTTCAAAACCAGCTTGATTTCCATAAATAAATGTCACCTCATTGAAATAATTTGACAACCAAGTGTTTAATATAGAAGTAAACAGTTTACCCAGGCAGCTGACAATAGTAATAGGCCTGTAATTTTTTTTTTTTTTTTTTTTGGATCTCCCGACGATCCTTTATTATAGATAGGAATTATATTGCCCTGTAGCCAGACATCAGGTAAAATACCTCTATCAAAAATAATGTTAAACAAGAGGTCCAGGGGCCACATCGCTCAACTGAGTCACCTTGAATCATATTTTAAGACATTCCCTATATATTCGCATTTAAAACTTTGAACCCTATTGGGGCCCAAACCTACCCCCGGAAGTGCCATGATTTTTACAAAATTGAATCTGTACTATATCAGGAAGCTTTCACTTAAATGTAAACTTTTCAAACCCTGTGGTTCTTGAAAAGATTTTTTAAAAGATATTCTCTATATATTTGTATGTAAAACTTTCAGTTTGATGCTCTATTGTGGACCACCCTTCCTCGGGGGTGGGGGTGGGGGGGGGGAGCATGATTTTAACAAACTTGAATCTGCACTATGTCCGGAAGCTTTTGTGTCAATGTAAACTTCTGTCATTCTTCAGACGGAGATTTATAAAGACTGTCCCTATATATTTGTATGTAAAACTTTGATTCCCTACTGTGACCCTACCCTACCCCTGGGGGCTATGATTTTTACTTGAATCTGCTCTATCATGTCAGGAAGCTGTAAATTTATAATTTCCTGGCCCAGTGGTTCTTAAGTAGAAGATTTTTAAAGATTTTCCCTATATATTCCCATGTAAATCTTTTATCCCCTATTGTGACCCCACCCTACACACAGGGGTCATGGTTTTCAGAAACATTAATCTAAACCATGTCAGGAGGCTTTCATGTAAATATAAAGTTTTCTGGTCCAGTGGTGCTTGAGAAGAAGATTTTTAAAGATTCTCCCGATATATTCGCATGTAAACCCCGGGGGTCATAGTGTTAACAAACTCAGATGAGCTAAAAACTGGACATAAACACTCACAAGTTTACTGACAAAATGCTTAATATACTCATTGACAATTTGATCCTCTGCACAATCCTTATTACACTTTAAATTATATCATTTCTTCCTCATATATTGGCATATCTAATACAGTGTATTTCACTTACACCATCAAAGTTAATAGTGAGGTAAATACAACAAAATGTTCATCATCGGGTTGTTCCCCTTCATTCAATTCCTTAAAAAAAGTCAAACAGAGCACCAATATCTATACCTTCTATACCTGAATTCCTATGTGTTTTACCAGAATTAATAATCTTCCAATATTCCCTGGTTTTTTTTTTTTGGGTGGGGGGGTCTCCCTATTTTACAACGTTCTTCCCAGTCATGTTTCTTAATGCCAGTATTCATAATTTGTTTTGTATTTCCCCCTTAACAAGCTTATCCTTCTGCTCATCTTCTGTTTTAAACTTAATAATATTATGTTTCCTATCAGCTGATTTAAATACAATTTTCTTGCTTACTTACACTAGTTATCAAACCAAGGTGCACACCTATGTAGAATAGCCCCGTAATATAATTTTGTGATACCTGTCTTCAATATTTATACGATGCATTAAAACATTCTACAGCATCGTTATCATTGATAACAGATTCACAATCTAAATCTCACCTAGATTATTCAATGTTATTGTCAGCTCACAGTAACGTAGATTCGTGATTTCACTTTAGATTAAATTTTCCCCACTCGACAAATGCATATACATAAACGGAAGCAGGTTTTTTTAAGTCTTGATTTCAAGGGCCTGGGCCTTTCTAATTGGCAAAAATAGCGACATTTGCTTGAAAGTGGGGAAAATGTTCCATGGATAGTAGTAGGGAACAAATCAAACCAGTGCATTCAGGAATAATTGGACTCCTTCTGACTTGCATTTTGGTCAAAATTTACCACATTTAAATAAACAGAGGCCATAAAATTTAGATTTATTTAACGATTTTGAAGCAAAAATATTAATCTGTGAGCCTGTGAAGATTTATAAACATTGTGGATACCCTGCTTTTATTTGTTTTCATTGTTTGGGAAGTTTAAAGCAAAAATTGGGGGGAAATACCTGCTTTTTAGCATTGGGAATGGAGCCTTATTTGGGTCCCTACAGACCCTTAGAAAATCCGTGGGAGTGTCCATCTCGCATATTCTTAAAAAAAAATATGAATTAGTAATTGAACATTACTGTTGTCGCATTGAGGTCCGCTGTAGCCGGACTCGCATACACAGGTATTGGGCGCCTCGCACCTGCCGACATTGTTGCAGCCTGATCTGTCCGTTCTTCCAAAACAAACAGCTAAAACATTCAAGATAAGAAAAGAAATTATTCCAACTTACATGCCAATTTCATAAGGAAGCTGGATTTTGGAATTGTTATTCGGTTACAACGTTATTCAGATTGACGCGAATAGCTATATAATTTCTATGGAGCGCCAAATTAACATAAACTCAAATAATGGAAGATAACTTAAATTATTTGAAGATATCTTCAATTATATGAAGATATCATCAATTCATTTGATGCGCGCAACAATTCAATTAAAGATATCTTCAATGATTAATGATATCTTCAATTCTGAATCATTGCGCGCATTAATTGAATTGATGATAGCATTAATTCTTCGGCTGAATTGATGCGCGCTTTAATTGAATTAATGATATATTCAAATGAATTAATGATATCAACAAGTGAATTGATGCGCGCTACAATTCAATTGATAAGAGCAATGATTGAATTGATGCGCGCATTAATTCATTTTATGAGAGCAATAATAAATTTCATGCGCGCTTTAATTCAATTATCGCTCTCTTCAATTGATTTAATGATATCTTTAATTCATTTGAAGAAAGCAATAATTCTTTTAGAGAGAACAACTATATAACGAAAGATATGATCAATTCAACGTATCCACAATTGAATTAATGATCTCTTTATGAATTGTTCTTCTCTTTAAAAAGAATTGATGTGCGCATTAATTCCTTATACAAAAGCATTGTGAATAATTAAAGATATCTTCAATGAATTAAAGAGATCATCAAATTATTTATATCGAGCTCTAAATTAATTATTGCAAGCAATATTTCTACTAAATTGATGCTCTCATCAACTTAATTGAAGAGAGCAATAACTGAATTATAATATGCGCATCAAATCTCTTATTACTCTCATTAATCCAACTGATGTGCGCATCAGTTAGATTGATGATAGCAATAATTGAATTAATGATATCTTCAAATAATTGAAGATATCTTCAATTATTTGAGTTTATGTTAATTTGGTGCTCCATACATCTGAGAAGGTAATTAGAGAGAGAGAGAACAGAGAGAGAGAGAGAGAGCTAGGATTTTTCGACTTACGGACACATCTATTGTTGACATTTTTGTAACCTGGACAACAATAACGCACCGTTCTGTAGTCACACTTCGTGACGTACCGATAATAACAGCAGCTACAAAGTAAACACAAAGTGATGACGTAAAGTGATGACGTAACTCCTACACAATCTACAAACAGTTTGTCATGATGACGAAAACCACCATTGTACAATGTATGACCTACATGTATAAACTGTACGACAACAGAAATTCTCATTTTCCTATGTCATATTATATACAAGAACAACCAATCAGTCTCATTTTGTACGTGTGTACCATAGGAATGCAAAAGCAGCCAGTCATCTGCATTGTTCCTCATAATGTGCCAACAACATTCTCGTTACAACATGTGCACAAGCACCAAATCTATGGGCCGGGAAAATTCTTTCTTTGGGAAGTGTAAGAAATATGTTCTGGAAAGATGTTTCAAAGACTTGCTTTGTTTTAAACGCGCGAGAAAGTTACTCACGAAGGCCTGTAAAATTTAAAATATTAGCCTTTTGGCTTGTTTCTCAATCTATTTCAGGTATAAGACATTGCTTCTACATGTAAACATTATTATCAAATTATTTACGAATAAATATTGTTTGAATTAAATCTTAGAGAACTTTTATCAAATCCGGAGATGAACGAACTAAGTGAAGAGAATCGTTAATTATATGAAGTAACTATATATTGGTAGCTCACACTCAATAATGCAGCTAGTTAAATACCTTAATTCGCAATACCAAAGTCAACAGCAAACTATACACAGTTTACGCTTGTCCGATCGATCGATATACTCTGCCTCGACTATTAAATCCGTGACGCTGCACGCGAAAATTTCTGATCGTGTCAGTTTCCGTACAGTCACGTGGTAAAAATTCTTATATTTGAATAAAAAAAAAAAAACCTCGAGATTAATCAATATACTTTGCCTCGACTAAATGCAATTTCTTTTCCGTGACACTGCACGTGAAAATTTCTGATCTTGGCAGTTTTCGTAAAGCCACGTGGTGAAAATTCCTATATTTGAATTAAAAGACCTCTAGATGGAATGCTGCACAAGTTAATTCCCCCTGAATACAGGGGCGCACAACACGTTGCGGTTCACAATTCATAGCATCAGTATAAGGATTTTGTGCAAGTATGGAAATGAACCGGGATTCAAATCGACTGGCTACCTAACATGGCTACGTCAACGTACGAAATCAGGAAAAGCTGCGAGTTTTCGGGTCGTATTTTGAAGGACTTTAATGAATATTTAAAGGTATGCTTGGACACAAGTATAGTAGGAAAATATCTTAGGAAATTTTTTATATTAAATTTATGAGACAACAACACAAGAATACAACTATATCAAGCCTCAACCTTAACAGCTTTTTGTGCGTCGTAAATCGAAGGTTTTTATAAGGGATGGATCTGTAGCTCTCGGATCTGTCCCAATATTTTCTCAGAGAGTTACAGTTCTGCAGCCAAAAAATATAATATATAAAGCCTTGTCCCCCCCCCCCCCCTCCCCAAGAAATAGATAAATAAAAGAGTCATTCTGATATTAAAACACTTCCGCGGTAACAGACACCTGTCCCGCAGAAACGCACGCGACTTCTCCAAACTTATATCATAGAATGACCCATGCTTGTGCCGACCCATAATAAACAGTCAATCAAACGCTGTCCTCTAAATGGACGTGCCAATGAGCAACAATCCACTAGAATTTTAATTCGTTCCAAAGAAACACACAGAAATTGCAATATGAAATATTTGATTTAAAATTAGAAACAAAATCATGAAACAATTTAATCTGAATGCTCACTTTAACAAAAAGCATTACATGTATGTACTATCATTTATGTAAGAGTACTTCAGAGTTTAAATAAAAAATATGAATGTATGAACATCAAACTTACAAGTGCAAGAACATGTATATCGAGGAAGTTCACGCTGTCTCTGAACTTATCCCCGGGGGCCATGATTTGAACAAACTTGAATCTACATTATGTCAGGAAGCTTTCATGTAAATCTCAGCTTTTCTGGCTTAGTGGTTCTTGAGAAGAAGATTTTTAAAGTCTTTCCCTATATATTTGTATGTAAAACTTTGACCCCCCCTTGTGGCCCCATCCTACCACCGGAGGCCATGATTTGAACAAACTTGAATCTGCAATATGTCAGGAAGCTTTCAGGTAAATTTCAGCTCTTCTGACCCAGTGGTTCTTGAGAAGAAGATTTTTAAATGACCCCACCCTATTTTTGCATTTTTGTGATTATCTCCCCTTTGAAAGGGACATGGCCCTTCATTTGAACAAACTTGAAAGCCCTTCACCCAAGGATGCTTTTGGCCATGTTTGGTTGAAATTGGTCCAGTGGTTCTGGAGAAGAAGTCGAAAATGTGAAAAGTTTAACAGACAGACGGACAGACAGACGACGGACAAAAAGCGATAAGAAAAGCTCACTTGAACCTTCGGTTCAGGTGAGCTAAAAAGTCATGTTAAAATTATGGTAAAGAAACCATAAAGATTTAACCACCTATAATACTAATAATATGCAAGTCTAAAAAAATATGTTTTTAAATTTTTTAAAAAGTGTTCAAATTCTGACAACGGCAGAGAGTTCCAGAGTGTAGCTGCTGCCACATCAAAGCGCCTGTTTCCGTATGTGGAGGTTCGACACATATTGTTAATTGTTAAAATCTTAACAATCATCTACTGTCCAATACGTCGGTTTCGAGATACATCCGAGTTATTTCCCTCTGAAGAACTCTCGTAGTGAGGCGGGAAACAATTTGTTGACATACGGGAGTGGGACAAATATTCATCACTGCATAAATGAATTTCTCATACGCAATTTCATCACCCGAATTTGACTGATACACAAAATAAGTAAATAAAAAATATTCAGGGAGTAATTCAATACATGGACGTCTTACTATATCACGTTATTTCGTTGCTTGTATCATATCCAGGAAATTACTTGCAATTATGACATCGTTTTTATGTTTCCACCTTAGTAAATTATTTCTATCTCTCCTACATCTACATATTTAAAGAGAAGCCCGCTATTAACACACTTGATAGCGAGCGAAGCTCGCGTCGCGAAGCGACGCGACGAGCTCGCTCCAATGATTACACATATGAGTCACGTGATTTGCTCTTTATCAGTTGAAAAAAGATGAGTATCACCCATAATGCCTCTGCAAAAATGTCGCCGTCACTGCGGTATACTTCATTGACAATCCCGTAATTAAATTAATTAGATTGTTTAGAAAGTACCATAAACGTTTTGAAATTCCAGACAAGATTTCTCATAGCTTCAAACGTTTTGTGTTTGCTTGGTTTGAAAGAAGAAGAAAATTGCTGCTAATATGACGTCACGATGTAACTGTTTACATCCACCGCATGAAATTCCCCGCGTTAAATAAAGAGGCGGATAAAATGTCTATAAGTCGTTGCAAGATGTTTTAAATGGGCTTCGCTCGTCTTAACGGTCACACCGTACAACATATTAGTCCTCCTCACTGACTATAGGTCTACTCTCTCTGTCCCACTTTGGCATTCAAAGTTCCACTAAATGCACCTCCTACACAGAAGAGCTCTTATCTCGAAACTGGCGTATTGGATTGCAGCATGTGTACTTAAAAAGAACTATATACGTTAACTGGATTTCCGTTTACATTTTCAACACGGATATTCTAAAAGAGCTTTGTAATTTTCCTAATGAGATTATTTAATGCAAAGTAGAATTCATTACGAATTGATTATTAACTTTAATACCAAAGTTAATTAATCAATTGCTCTCAATTACAACTCTTTTTATTATGGGATAGAGAAATCTGTTCCTTGAAATCGGGTTTTAAATGGATTGTAAAATATTTATTGAAATAAATAAATAAGCATTTAATTTGTCAAATGACTATATTATTGAGTTAAAAAAATGGTTAATCTTCATTTTTGGGAAATTTATTTCATAACCTTAAGGTACAAGGTACCTGTAAAAAGGAATTTGTGTTTCACGGGAGGGGGTGTTTTAAAAATATTTTCCTTTTTCTATTGGTTTCTATAATGAAAGACGCGATTTTAACCCAAATTATAGAGTTATCTCTCCTTGTTTTGTCAAAAAAATTAACTTTTATGTAAACTCATATAAATATCTATAATATCATAAAAAATCATTAAAAAATTATAACTTTTAATTTACCACAAGGTGGGCGAGACAATTAGAAATAATTTCTCATCTTTTCTAAAAACAACCATATAGATACATGTACTTGTAGATCGGCCGATACTGCGGCTGATAATGATATATATAATAGTATCTATTCAGGTAATGTTAAGGCAAGACTAGAGAAAAATCAGCATGTTCGTGGACACTTATTTTTCGTAGCTGAAAAGTTGATGTCCACTACTGTGGTTACGTTTTGATTTACAACACGCTCATACCATGAAAACAACAAAAACTCAAACACGGCGAAAAAACTATTACGGTGCATCCTCCTGTGAGGGTCTAATATCATTATACTATAGAGCTAAGATATATTTGTTGTATGGTAAATTCTTTTGCTTTTCTTATCATTTGACATACATAGTAGCCTACTCTCGGTAGCCTAGTGTTTAAGGCGATCTCTTTATAACCGGTCTGGTCGCGGTAGCCTCGTGTTTGAGGCGATCTCTTTATAACCGGTCTGGTGGCGGTAGCCTCGTATTTAAAGCCATCCCTTTATAACCGATCTGGTCGCGGTAGCCTCGTATTCAAGGCGATCTCTTTATAACGATCTGGTCACGGTAGCTTAGTGTTTGAGGCGATCTCTTTATAACCGATCTGGTCACGGTAGCCTCGTATTTAAAGCGATCCCTTTATAACCGATCTGGGCACGGTAGCCTCGTATTTAAGGCGATCTCTTTATAACGATCTGGTCGCGGTAGCTTAGTGTTTGAGGCGATCTCTTTATAACCGGTCTGGTCGCAACAACCTTGTGTTTAAGGTGATCTCTTTATAACCGGTCTGGTCGCGGTAGCCTCGTGTTTAAGGCGATCTCTTTATAACCGATCTGGTCGCGGTAGCTTAGTGTTTGAGGCGATCTCTTTATAACCGGTCTGGTCGCGACAACCTTGTGTTTAAGGTGATCTCTTTATAACCGGTCTGGTCGCGACAGCCTCGTGTTTAACACTCTCCTTATAACCGGTCTGGTTGTGGCAGCCTCGTATTCAATGCGCCCTTTATAACCGATCGGTCCCGAGTTTGAGGTTGGATCCTGCTGCCGCACTAAACCTTCGGCAAGCGTCCAGCATTATCAGCGAAAGTCACAGGCTTTTTTATAGGACATTAAAAATCGGAGGTCCATTGTCACGGTAGACTTTGGCACGATTGATAGATTGAATTCAATGCTGTCTTGGCTATATTGTAGCCATTTCACGGCGGCGTAATCCTCACTGCTATGACCTTGAGTGTCATGCAATGGTCATATATGTATTAATTCACCTACAGCTGATGATGTCTCTCTATGAGTGAAAATGTTTGGAGTCGATGTAAAACAGCAAACAAATACGTGAAAGAAAGTTGTTCAACCTACCTTAACCAGGTTCTGTAAGCACAAACTCTTACCACGCGGTAATATGTCTCCCTTCTTTCACACACACTAAAATACAACATGAAATAAAGAATTACTAGTAACTTAATATCTGTACATCTCTGGACAGGCGCGCAGAATCAGGGAGGCTTTCCCCCTTTCCCTTTGAAATTTTTTTTTTACCTGCAACGTTAGTTATTTTCACAGGAAAAGTGAAATATATGGGGGATTGCATGTCCCTCTTTCCCAACTGATCAAAATTTGTCCATTGTCTGTCGGCGTCGTAAACTTCATATTTTCAACTTTTTCTCAAGAACCACTGGGCTAATTTAAACCAAACTTGCCACAAAGCATCCTTGAGTGAAGTGCTTTCACTTTTGTTTAAAGGGAGATACATTTTTTTTTTGGTAGATGTAATCACAAAAATGCAAAAATAGGGTGGGGTCATTTAGAATCTTCTCAAGAACAACTGGGCATGAGTAGCTGGAATTTACATGAAAGCTTCCTGAAATAGTGTAAATTCAAGTTTGTAAACACCAAGGCCCCAAGGGGTAGGGTGGGTGGGGCCACAATAAGGATCAATGTTTTACATGCAAATATATAGGCAAAATCTTTAAAAATCTTCTCAAGAACCACTGGGCCAGGATAGTAGAAATTTACGTGAAAGCGTCCTGACAAGTTTCTTAACATTAAGTTCAAGTGTAAACGCAGCTCTACAAGTGGAAATATGTGATTATTGACTTGTTAACATAATGTGTGTATTTTCTGGTTTCCGTGTAGGTCCCAAAATATTCCTTTGAAACTGTTTTTCAGACCTATGTGTGTCCCGGAACTGTGTGCGTCCCGGACCTGTGTGTGTCCCGGAACTGTGTATATCTCGGAATAGTGTGTGTGTGTTCCGGAGCTGTGTCTCGGAACTGTGTGTCCAGTAACTTTGTGCCTGTATCAAGACCAGGCATCGATAAATACTGTATAACCAGGGGCGGATCCCGGAATTGCGGTTACGGGGGCGCCACTTTATGAGGCAGTGGGTCCAGGGCGAAGCCCTGGTGGGGGTCCAGGGGGCGAAGTCCTCGGAAGCTCCTGGATTTCACAGATTTTATGGGGCTTGAAATATTCCTCCCATTTAGTCATTTGTACTATTTTCTATCATTTTAATAAGGTGAAATTAATAAAATGACACAAATTTGAAGGATTTTTTTTGGGGGGGGGGGAAATTAAGTTCTCCCAATAAAGTAATCAAGAAATGAAAAGATTTTGTCATTTATTTCTCCTGGAGTGGAAGAATCTATTGTTTCTTTTATCGTTTAGTACATTTTCCGAAACAAGATACCGCGATTTACCTTAAATTTGAAAATTTTAGTAGGGCACGCGCCGGCTGCGCCCCCTCTAAATCCGTCACTGATAACTTTAATGTTACGAATACAAAAGTGAATACATACAACCAATTTTGTCTTGTTTTGTCTATGGCCTCGGATCGTCCTGTAACGGAATATCGCGCACTTCGGTGAGAAACAGACGTAAATAGATTCACACGATTCAGGAACATCAGGACGTGATATCAAATCACATTCGTATTGTAATTTGAACATCATAGAAAGGAAATAAGATCAGATTTAATGTGCTGCTAGTGTCCCTTCCTTGAATTCGTGCGTTGAGGCATCTTCACAAGTCAAGGGTTATTGATTCGTTACCTCGCACTAACAGCGAGGTAACGAATCAATAACCCTTGACTTGTGAAGATGGCGTTGAGGAGGATGATTCAGAGATTTGAGGTTAGATAGCGTACATGTACATGATTTCGCTCTTAAGAACTGCATTGAGTTCCTTCCTGGATTTATTTTATCGATCCTGAATATTGCAATAAAACTATTAAAAATCTATCATAATTTTCTGTTGTTTCCAAATGTTCACCAAATAATAAAACCATCATTGAACAAACCCTGACTTATAACCCAATATCTTCCAAAAATGTAAGATAATAATAAAGATTGGTGAAGAAAGATCTGTAAATGATTATGAGGATATATTGGTGACGACTTTTGGGAAGAGAAAAAACATCAAGTCATTCTGAAATATTTACTTTTGCAATGTTTTTGCCTTCGATGTCTTTACCAATTGTAATGACAGCCATATTTTCTCATGGATACACTTCAGTTGTCGACACTGTGCCTATATACTTGTTTGTTTGTTCATCGTATGCACTGTGCACCAGGTTTTTTGTTCTTGGTTTTTCCACCTCGTTTCGCCTCAATATATTAATTGCATATTGATTTAGATATGATAATAGTGTACATGTATGATATAATGAAATATGATTTAGCTACTGCGTAAAATGTAAGAAGAGTTCTGAGATCTAGGGTTTTATCGTCGAAAAAAAACGTCGTTTTTAACTCTCATGTGGCCTCTACGATGAAAATGAAAATTCCGAAAATATTGCATATCTACAAGACACCGCGCACCAATAACTTTCCAAAAGATGAGTTGGCTACTGCATAAATTGTAAAAGGAGTTCCGAGAACTAGGGCTGATTTAGAAAAAAAACGTCGTTTTTCGACCCCAATTTGGACCCCCGTGTGAATCTACAGGACACCATCAATCATAGTTTCACTACTGTGTAAAATATAAAAGG
The DNA here is from genome assembly GCF_947568905.1 of Ostrea edulis. NCBI lineage: Eukaryota > Metazoa > Mollusca > Bivalvia > Ostreida > Ostreidae > Ostrea > Ostrea edulis. Next base: position 15,565,334 of record NC_079173.1, on the reverse strand, counting down.
AGTTCCGGGAACCACGTTTATTCAGAAAAACATAGTTTTTTGTTTCCATTTGGCCCCGAGGGTAAAATTTTAAATTCCATAACTTTATTGCAAATCTACACGGCACCACCTGTATATAATATGTATGCATATTCATAAAAATTAATTGTTTGCTACTTAAAATAAAAGAAAATTTTGAAGAAGAAAGTGTGACAGACTGACGGACGGACCAGGATAATAATGATATACCCGAACTTTCTTTAGAAAGTGTGGGTATAATGATCAGACATTTTCACTTAATACACTTAAGCATAAGCGCAATGTGTCTGGTTTGATATGATAATACGTGCCTATCAACGAGGCAATTTCAGAAAATGAAGTAAAATAAGTGTTTCTACAACTATCTATAAGTACTGTATAATTCATGACTACTAAAACGAAGTTTGGGACAATGTTGACTGGGCTTTGAGAATTTGAAACTGCGGAAAATAAAATCGGGATCTTATTTCCCATACCATGCCTTATCAAAGCTATCTTAAGAAGTATCTGATTAATGTTCATAATCAATGATTTTCTTCTTCTTCTTTTCAATTTTAAAGTGTTATCGTAATATACACATGTATAGTGTACCGATATGTTATGTGTATCCACAGAATCCGAAATATCAAGTGTCAAAATGATAGTGATTATCTCTTCCTAATTAATGATAAAACTAGAGGACTTACTTGGGTCCACTCAGCGCGGATAGTCTTCCCACGAAAACTACCCCCAGAAGAACGCAGAGCAACACTTCACGACACAACTCCATCGCCATCAAATGCAAGGGTCCCAGTAAGGAAGTTTTAAATATTGTTTAATAGACTGGCAGTTTCCGAAACGTAAACCCTGTGAGTAACACCTCGAGTGATAATGATAATGTGGTCGTCCAAGTGAAAAAGGTTGTACACTCACAATAAGGAAGAAAATCATCTCTCCACTCAGCCACAGACAGCTACATGTACATGCGGATCGCCGGCAAGAATGCGATGGGGGTTTTTTTTCTGAAAATTTTTTTTTTGCCATTAAAGTCTATTCGATTCTTTATTTATTTATCATAAGCCAGAAGCAGAGTACTGAACAAGAATGACTATTTGGTAACAATTATTACATAGGATAAATATGATTGTTTTTGTTTTAAAGTCTAGCCTGATTTTCAATTTGATTCTATATCATCTTATTTTAAGGAAGACAATCTGGTGTCGTTTGACAATCATTTGCCTTTTTTCTTCTGAACATTTATATACGGTGAAAATCTTATCATGGTTAGCCTGAATGTACTTCGTTTAATATGCTAGTAACAAAACCTGTTGATAGTTTGCTAACATTATCATGAAAGGGACATTTTGAAATAAAATGATATTTATTCTCAACGTTTTTGAGAAAACAATTGCAAGGTTTACGAATCCTTTAAGATCTTACAATATTACTATGTTGACCTACTTCAATATTTGACATATTAGATATTCTGAATTTTGTTTATCGTTTCCTTGTACACGTATAAATCACTTTAGTTAAGTACTTTAAAATTTGTAAGCCACATTCATTCATAACATACGAGGGCTGTTCAATATGTAATGTGTATTGTACCACAGCGCGATAACGCTTTGCACGATTCGTGGACGATGAAACCCTTAAATAGCACTATTCAATACCTTTCCAACGGTATAAACACGAGCCTTGAGCTCCACATAATTTTAAATCTATAGTCATTTCAATAGAGCCAGTCGTTGACCACTGTTGTAACAAGAGACCCATGGGCCACATCGCTCACCTGAGTCACCTTAACTAATATTTAAAGATCTTTCCTATATATTCGCATGTAAAACACTGATTACTATTGTGACCCCAACCTATTCCCGGAGGCCATGATTTTCTCAAAATTGAATCTGGGCTAGGTCAGAAAGCTTTCATGTGAATGTAAACTTTTCTGGCCCAGTGATTTTTCATCAGAAGATTTTTAATGATTTTCCCTATATATTTGTATGTAAAAATTGATCCCTATTGTCGCCTTAACTTATCCCCGGGGGTCATGATTTTAACAAAGTTGAATTTGCACTATGTCAGAAAGCTTTCATGTAAATTTCAGCCCAGTGGTTCTTGAGAAGAAGATTTTTAAATGACCCTATCCTATTTTTGCGTTTTGGGGATTATCTCACCTTTGAAAAGGACATGGCCCTTCATATGAAAAAAACTTGAAAGCCCTTCACCCAAGGATGCTTTTAGCCAAGTTTGGTTGAAATTGGCCCAGTGGTTCTGGAGAAGAAGTCGGAAAATGTAAAAAGTTTACAGACAGACGGACAGACAGACGATGGACAACAGGCGATCAGAAAATCTCACTTGAACTTTCAGCTCAGGTGAGCTAAAATGGTTGGGAAACAGGTTGAGAATATTGAAGCAATTAGAGCTTACATATAAGTTCGCACAAAACTCGGTCATTCGGTAATGCAGATTTTTACTGAAGTGGGGGAAAGTTTATGGGTCTGATAAGGTATCTTATAAGACATTTCGTAGGTGGAGAAAGCAATTTCTGACTGGCACAGAGTTCGTCAAAGATGCAGCAAAATCTGGCCGACATGTGACTGTAACAGGCAAGGCAAATGTCTCAAAAGTCAGGGAAATAATTGAAAGTGATAGCAGATACACGATTCGTGATCCTGCACAAGCTGAATTGGCAAATCGCTATCGCGGGTGCATTTCATTTTGAAGCTTATTTTGAAAGTACGAAAGATTTCTGCCAGATGGATATCGCATATATTGACAGATGACCAAAAACGGGTACGAATACAAACCGCTAAGCAATTGCTTAAATGTTTCCCAAATTCAATCAAAGACAATTTGCAAACATTGTTACTGGTGACGAAACATGGGTTCACTATTTTGAACCAGTAAGAAAAATTGGAAACAAAGTATGGCTAACTAAACATGGTAGTTGCCAAAAGAACCATAAGCACAAATAAGGTTCTTTATTGCATACTCTTCTCGTGTGATGGTATAACCGTACAAATTCCGGTGCCGAACGGCAAAAGTGTTACAGGTCGATATTACCGAGATGTTATACTAAAAAAACTCAAGAAATATTCTCATAAACGACGCCCTGTGTCAGGATTTAGGCTTGTTCGTCTACTTCATGATAATGTTCCATCACATACATCTGAGTTTGTGAAGCGATTTATGAAGTTGGAGGTTACCCACCATACTCTCCAGATCTAGCCCCCATGCCATGCGACTTTTCCTTTTTCCAAAACTTAAAAAGTTCGTACCTGGTCGCCGTTACGACAAGCCATTGGCTTAGCCACCAGTCAGTGCTTCAGAGGTCTACCTAAATCAGCGTACCGTGACGCATTTCAGAAATGGATTCAGAGATTGAAATTAATTATGTATTTCAAACCGCGGAGAACTCTTTGAAGGGATGTGATGTTCATTTCACTATTTGAGTCGAATGCTTTTGAGATATCGTACAATACACATTACATATCGAACAACCCTCGTATATCGATAAAAGTACCCCTGTACACTAGGCTATTGATATAAATATCTTTCAACCTCTATTCAATGTTACTGTATGTGTTCTTTGCAACAATATTACTGTTCTATGTTTAACTCATCCCTATCTTAGACTATTCATCGCTACCTATGATTTGTTCACCAAGGCAACATCTCGTGCATGTCCGACCTAATACGGAAATGCCCGGGGTACTGCGATTGATCTCGAGCTTGAATTTATGGGGGTAAACTTATTGGGGATGAAAAGATACTTGTTTTCAACTTCATTGTAGTTCATTGCTATTTCCGTGCTTTATATAGAATACATGTATTTCAAATGCAAAGTGTATTGAATGATCATCTTAAATGTACGTTATATATATATATATGAAAATGCTCAATGCACTCTTCAAAAGTTGTACATTTATAAAACAAAGTGACAAATCGCATAAATGAAATTATTCTTTTTAATCTGTTACCATGGAAACAAAGCCCGGTGGGTAGTAATTCTATGTGCTTTCTTAATTTCTCTGACGTAGACCTTGTAAAGCTGCTCAATATGCATTTTTTTGTTGCCATGGCAACCGATTTAAATTTTATTCAAGATATAAAAAATGCTATTTTTTGTGTTTCAAAATAACATTTTTTCTACCATTTAGTATAATCTTATAGATAATACCCTTTTAAAAAAATCCACCAGCTTTTTACCCCCTATAAAGTTGCCTTGAGTAGTTTTTATACCACTAGTATTCCCTTTTGTACAAAAATCCTGAAAATGTAAAACATCAGAAAAATAACCCCATCTGGTCAAAAACGACCCCGGGCAATTTTTTTTTAAAAAGCCATTTTTTAAAAAGATAAATTCCTACTGCAACATGACTTTGTTTTAAGCATTCGATATATATACACTGTGTATATATATATATAGAGAGAGAGAGAGAGAGAGAGAGAGAGAGAGAGAGAGAGAGAGAGACATATATATATATATATAATTATATGTATGTAAGGATCATTTAAGGTAGAGATTGATAGGTTGATGCTAAAAAAATTAACCATTGAATTTTTTTTATTTTGATATATGTTTATGATGAAGCTTCGATATAAAACATAATAAAAAATCAATGTAGGTAATCGACCTTGTTTTTGAGAAATATGGCGATTTTAATAACACCTTCCTTAGTCCTTGTAAAGCGTAAAATGTGAAGAAAAATAAGTAGAGAGCAATATACAAATAGAGCTGTAACATTTTTATTGTAAAAAGGATCATAACTTGTCATATATGGTTCCAAACAACCTTTCACATAATTGTATATTACACATCAATTTCAAGTTCAGCAATCTTTATTAACATGCAACAACATTACTTCAACAGAGCTACATTGGCTAATTACCTTAAAACAGTGCACAATATTTGCACACAGGGTCATACCTTTGCTTAAGCTGCAAAAATATTACCCATCAAATTTCTTATTTTATTTCATTAAGTGGTCAGTCTATTAGTAAGTAAAATATATGGAAAAAATTATACACCATAATGGGGTTCAATATGGAACTAGCAAAAAATTCCTAACCCCACCCCCTTTTTACAAACTACACATTTTCGTAAGAAAAAGGGTTATTAAAAGATGTTGTAAACAATCCATCAAAAACAGCTTGCTGAAATTCGAAGATTCTTTGTAATACCTTTTTTAAATTAATAAATATAATACAGAAAGTATGTATTTCAAATTTTAGCTTATATTTTGTTGTAGTTCTCGTTGTTGACCTTTGTGCACTTACACTCAGAATATAGATTTATCATATGTCATCATATTTGATGATTAATATCAAGAGTTTTCCCAAATAAAAATCCCCACAAAAAATTGAAATACAATTTATATTTGTTAAAACAAATGTCTCCATTACAACCCAACCCCTTTAATATACTACATGGTATGGAGGAGAAAGAATGAGCAGGAACATAGACGTCATGAATTGCACTCGGCGCATTGAGAAGAAAGATTCAGCCAGCAGAGATAAACTACTGATCTTTTTCTAACTTAAAACGTTTAAGCATTCCCAAATTACCTCTTTGAAAATTGAACATGACAATAAGGTTTCTATAAGCTATTTCAGGGGCGGATCAGGAATTGAAGTTGGGGGGGGGGTGCAACTGTATGAGGCAGGGGTCTTGGGGCCGCCTTGAAGGGGGGGGGGGGGGGCGATTCCCCAGGAACTCCTGGATTTTGCAGATTTTATAGGGCTTAAAATATGTCTCCTATGTAGTCATTTTTATTATTTTCTGTCATTTCTAATAAGGTGAAATTAATAAAATAACGCAAATTTTAAGGGTTTTTGGAAAAAATAGCAGTTCTCCCACTAAAAGTAATTCAATAAATCAAAAGATTTTGTCAGACATTTATTTCTCTGAGAGTGGAGGAAATTATGGCTTCTTTTATCGTAGATATTTCTCTAAACAAGAGACCACGATTTACTTTAAACTTGAAAATTTTAGGGGGGCTCGCGCCGGTTGTCCCCCCTCCCCACCCCTTATATCCGCCAATGCATTTATGTATGTGCTCTTGCAATTGACCTTTTTGCACTCACAATGATTGCATTAATACTTAGTTATTTTTCATACATTTTTTTTTTTATAATAACCAGACACGATTACCTATTATAAGAAATTGATATGATTATACAGCATAATGCACCAAATATGTTTAAATAGGCCTAACAACTTTATATTTAATATCAATGGAAAGATTTCCACCCAATCAACCCATGGATTGATTGATTGTATCTTGTTTAACGTCTCTCTCGAGAATTTTTTACTCATATGGAGACGTTACCAAGACCGGTGAACGGCTTTAAATTTAGGCCTTTGCTCGGCGCTTACGGCCATTGAGCAGTGAGGGTTCTTTAACGTGCCACATCTACTGTGACACTGGGCATCCGTTTTGAAGGTCATCTCCGAGGACCAGTGACATTCACACCTGATGCTGAGCGTTTGGCAATGGAACTGTCACTACCTGTTTCAACAACTCAGGTCTGTCGCGGCCGGGATTCGAATCCTGGCCTTCCGCATGCGGGGCGAACGCTCTAACCTCTAGACCACCACCGCGGCTCGACCCATTGATCTCAAGGCTCATATCAGCTATCTTGCTCTCACAAATATATATGTCTCTTCATAAGTTTATGAGTCCTACTTGTAGTCTCACACTGAAACAAAAACTCGCTTGGATAACTTAGAATGCATGCATATTGCATTCACAGTATATATGCACTGTGTGTGTAAGGGGGGTGGGAGTAGAAAATGAGAAATTTAAACACATTGATTAAAGTTATAAAATTGGTGTTTTATTTTCATTTAGAAATGTTTACTGAATTTGATATATCAAAAACTTAGAATAATCAACAATGACACTTCCTCTATATTTATTCAATATTATTGTCTTAAAAAAGACATGTAATACATGAGTACATGTACTTGTTTTCCATTAAATTCACACTTTAGAATAGTATGTTGCACAATATATCCATTGCTCTGGGCTCACAAATACATTATTGATTCTATCCAAGTCCCACATTTTGCAGAAGTTCTTGAATTTTCTCTGTAACCTGTAAAGTTGTGGGCTCCAGGGGATATGACATCATCAATGTAAATGAAATACCTGTTATAAAAAATATATTCTGTATATTCAAATATTGAAAAAAAAGATGAATATCTAATATACTAAGAATTGTCTTTATAAATGTCTGGTGTTAAAATGAAAAATTCTATCTTACTAAGATAGAAAATATTGTACCTTTCTTGGTGATTTTCATGGCAAATTGCTGTTGAAGTTGTTGGCTGGAAGCCCATTTCAACTTGCACTGGTCCTTAGGATGATGCTTAGAAAAAAATCATCATAATTGATATTTGCACAGTCAGTATTAATCATTAATTATACTGTGTCAGACAATGTCAATTTTAAAATTGTGTGTCTCAATGCATGTTCAGTGAACTTTGAAATGCTGATATATTGAAAATTACACACATAAGATGTAAATTTTTAAAATCTTGTCTGAAATCAGTATTACATATGTAACACTACATGTATGTTAAATGTGTGCAGTGCAGCAATGTGAACTCTTGCAGTAGTAGTACATCTGCATGATTGTTATTTATTTCATATTGTTATAGTTACCTTCTATTTAAACTGTACATACCCTCCCACCCCCGGGTCCTTAATGAGGTGAATAAACATCATAATTATCATATTACAATATGAGATGACAGATATGTTTTCATAAACTGCCAGTTCATTCTAAGAATATCAAAACAAGTCAACTCTAGATTTATCAGACCTGTCTCCTTTACGGAGTGTGGGTCAAGAGAAGGACGTACATATCTTATTTTCATACAAGACATTTATTTGCCTATGAGGGAGGCTTGTGATTTTACAAATATTTTAAATAAAGTTTTGTAGACCTACATGCTTGTATGAAACATGAAACCCCAGATTTGAAATATCTCTTAGGTCAATGAAATTTCAAGATACTATAAGTACTATCATTTATACCAAATAGAATTTTAGTGCAACACTCCCCCCCCCCCCCCCTCCCCCCCCCCCCCCCCCCAAACTTGTGAGAGCCCTATTTTTTTTCAAATTTGGCATATACATGACATCCATTTACAATTACATGCACATGTAGGAGTTATATTTTGGGCACATATGGAATACATAAATGCACAAAAAATGAAACAGCTCCAAGTTGTGCGTTTATAGATGTTATTATAAAATCGCGTTGTGAAATAGCAGAGGAAAAGTGGGTTGAATACAAATTCAATTTGCCATTTTTTTCACTTACCAAACGAAATTATGATTTCGTTGTCCACGTTGAATGCATCCATTGAATTCCTCTTCTCAGAAGAAACTTTGTTTAAACTCTCAATGACTACATAAACAGTATTGAAACTCGCAGCACTGGGACATCACGATCACGCTACATCAACAACTTTGTTTACGTAGCGCAGCTATGCATGGTGGTGAATTTCGTGAGGTAAAAAGTGCCATTCTGCACGGACGAAACATTTAGTCCACTATTATTACATTGACGTATTCCTAATCTAAACTATGGCCAAATTTCTCTATCTTTCGTCGAGACGACCCTCTCAATCATCGATTCAGTCACAGCAACAACTTGTACTTTCGGAACCCCTTTTTGTTTTTCAACTACTCTATGGAGATGTACGGAATTCCGAAAAATAATTTCACGTGAAAATACACGATTTTTACTGATCACGTGGTTGCTATCGGTCTCTACCTTAAAGCACTAAAAGATTGATACATGTGATATTTAACCTTACCTTAAGAGGATCATACATATCATACATGATACACATTGCATTCGATATATATATATATATATATATATATATATATATATATATATAAGGATCATTTAAAGCACTAAAAGATTGATCAATACATGATATATAATTTTTTGTTCAGATGTTGTACTAATGTCAGCGAGAATCGTCGAGGCTAGATATTTGGACTGACTTCCGAGGCAAGCGGTAAATGTAGTACGGTCGAAACCTGAAACCTAAAAGCCGAAAGTCAAGGATAACGACTTTTGCATGATTTCTCTCTTAATCAATAGTACATATAGATAGAATGGCATCAAACTTCTTGAGATAACTGTTTGTGACCCATCAAACAAGAATCGTATAACCGTGTTTCTGGGAATTCCATATTAAAGAAGGTACTGAACCAGAGTTTACATAGACTACCAAAAAACGGTAAATCTAGTACATTTTATAAATGCCGAAACCTGAACACGGTTGCCGATCATGCAATGTAGACTGAAATTCCTCGTTTTAGCATTATAGACAATATTGAATAAGACTCTGTTCTAAATATATATGGTAACTTAAATAAATCGCACTTGCATATATGGTGCATTTATATGTGCTTTTTATTGTGTCACCCGACATATTATTTGTAATTATACATGTGTAGTACACGCACTCTTCTACACTATAAATAGTGTGCTTCATTTTAAACCTCGGTTGTTGAAGCATATTCGTTATAGAATTAATTGAATAATCTTATAATTCATTTATTATTTTGATGATGCATACGAAGTGTAATCTAAAGTAGTCCTATGTAATTTATCGAAGAGAAACGACAATTTTTAACATTATCATTTCATCATCAAGACGATTAAAGACTGTACTATCATAATTCCTTTTTCTTTTCTTTTTTTAAAAATCAAAATGACAAAATATTGTAAAAGCACACTTTGGGGGTTACGTTATTTACTATAGGGAGAATAGTTTCTTTAATTTCGTTTAGATTTTTATTCAAAATTATATGGCTCTCAATCTGATTAAAATCAGCTCATACTCAATCCGCTCCCATTTTTTTTTTCTTTGTTTTTATGTTGATACTTGTGTAGCGACATAAAAAAAATATCAAAGTACTGAAAAGCGCTAAGCTGACTTCATGAATTCTGTCTGTAATATGAATGAGCAGGAACAACAGTAATAAAAAAACAAAAAACAAAAAACAAACAAAACAAAAAAACAACCACGAGTTCATGCGTTATTCTTTATATTTGCACAATGAAATAATACATTTCCTGTAAGGAAATAACAAATGCGGATTGGAAACAATGTCCTGAAACTTTTCAACATGTTCAAATATAAACTTTATATGATGTTGTAAAAAACAATGGTCACCATAATAATTTTGGTCCCACCCGGAACTAAAACCCTGTCCTTGGATCATGAAATTTACTCTTTTGATAAATGACACCTGCTCTTTTTTAAATATCTATGATCAAAATTTAGTATCAATAGCATTAAACCACGGCTGTGGTGGTCTAGAGGTAGAGTGTTCGCCCTGTATGCGGACGGTCAGGGTTCGAATATCGGCCGCGACAGACCTAGGTCGTTAAAACAGGTAGTGACAATTCCATCGCGAAACCCTCGGCATCAGGTGTGAATGTCATGGGTCCTCGGAGATGACCTTAAAAACGGATGTCCCGTGTCACAATAGGTGTGGCACACTAAAGAACCCTCACTGCTCAATGACCGTATGCTTCGAACAAAGGCCAACATTTTGCAACCCTTCACCGGTCTTGGTTACGTCTCCATATGAAATAAAAATTATCGAGAGGGACGTTAAACAAAATACAATCAATCAATAGCATTAAGGGCTATGCTATTCAAATATTTACACATAAACACTTTATACCCAGTTTGACCCCCACTCATCTTCCCAAGTCAAGGGATTCTGATCCGCTACGCTCCAGCCCCCATCCTGGATCATGAAATGCTCTACATGACTATGCTATTTTTTTTTCTCTTACAGATGTGATATTATAGAGAAGAATATTTTTGGAAATGTCAAGTTTAGGTAGAAAATGTGAAAACAGTTGTAATGGTACATGTAGTTTCGGTAAAAAGTGTTCAATTGTTATTACGCAACTAACTTACTGTTGTGTTCCAGTTTAATAGTGTATGAAATATTTTAAGAGTGCAACTAAAATGAAACAAATCAATAGTTTGATACATACATGTATGTCAAATAATAATAGAAAGGAGGAACAAACAACCAACTGGATAGAAAAGAAAAATACACATAACCACATATACTATCTAACAAGTACCACAGATATTCATGTCAAAACACACCAATAATGCAGGTCTATGAAGAAACACTTTACATCCAGTTCATCACCTCACCAGAAATCATTTAAATACACACATAAACATACACGTCCTGTACTACAGCATCCAGTGCATAACTATCGGGTATAGCAATCAAACAATGAAAGTGGAATTATTTTTTTGTAATCAATAATGAAGTTTATTTCAATTCAAAATCAGGTTGGAGAGAATGTGAATCCAAATAAGTCAGATAAATACATGTATAACTGAAAACAAAATTTAGGAAGTTATTCAAAAAGATGTTCATCATAAATGTGCAATATTAATAACTCTGAAACTGAATGCTTCGTTATCAACAAGAGTGGAAATAGCTCATTTTTAACATGGAAGTTAGCGCAAGAGGATATACTAAATCGAATATGATAAATTAGACTAACATATATGCATGGGTTCACATTTAAGCATTGTAGTGATTGTTTGTTATATGTATATTTAAAACAAAAACACTCCAAGAGTTTGTACACAGGTACATTAAACACTGTACTCATTAACATGTCTGTATTACAACTCATATTCATATTGCAAAGGAAACTCACCTGTTTGTCTGAATGAGACATAATACACATTGCTATTGTTTGAATTTTATAAAACAGTTCTTTTTATGAAAATGCAAATAACCTTAGCAAATAAATGGCCCATAGGCCACATCGCTCACCTGAGTCACCTTGACACTTATTTGAAGATTTTTCCTATATATTCGCATGTAAAACTTTTATCCCTATTGTGGCCCCAACCTACTCTCGAGGGCCATGATGTTTACAAAATTGAATCTGCACTATGTCACGAAGCTTTCATATAAATGTAATCTTTTCTGGCCAGTAATTTTTCAGAAGATTTTCAATGATTTTCTCTATATATATGTATGTAAAATTTTGATCCCCTACTGTGGCCCCATCTTACACCCGGGGACCATGATTTTTACAAACTTCAACCTGCACTATGTCAGGAAGCTTTTGTGCAAATGTAAACTTCTTTAGCCTAATGGTTCTTAGGAGAATTTTAAAAAAATGTTTCTATTTATTAGTTATGTAAAACTTTGATCCCCTATTATGACCCCATCCTAACCCCAGGGGTCATGAATTTAACAAATTTGAATCTGCACAATGTCAGGAAGCTTTCATGTAAATGTCAGCTTTTCTGGCTCAGTAGTTTTTGAGAAGATTTTTAAAGATTTCCCCTATATATTTGTATGTACAACTTTGATCCCCTATTGTCACCTCAACTCTCCTCAGCTTTCAGCTCAGATGAGCTAAAAAAAGCATAAGATTTCCAGCTTGTGTAGGAGTTCTAATACGGAAAAAAAAACGTAACAGAAGTGACTCGCAATAAATATATAATATTTACATGTAAATGTATAAGCTCACTGATTGATTGATTGTATCGTCGCTCGAGAATTTTTCACTCATATGAATACGTCACCAAGACCGGTGAAGGGCTTCAAATTTAGGCCTACGCTCGGCGCTTACGGCCATTGAGCAGTGAGGGTTCTTTAGCGTGCCACACCTACTGTGACACGGGACATCCATTTTTAAAGTCATCTTCGAGGACCCGTGACATTCACATCTGATGCCGAGCGTTTGGCGATGGAACTGTCACTACTATTTTAACGACTTTGGTCTGTCGCGGCCGGGATTCGAACCCCGGCCTTCCGCATGCTGCGCGAACGTTCGTTTTCCCCCCTCTTTTTGGGGCGAACGCTCTAACCTCTCGGTCACCACGGCGGTTTGTACAAGCTCAATGAGAATCCCAAGCTAGGCACTTAAAGTTACAAAAGTAATTATCAAACGGTAATGTTCAAACCGCTGTTAGAAATAATGAAGACGCATCACGCCGAAAAACTAAATGCATTTTTTATATGAAAAGATCGTTCAACGAAAACAAAATGTGGGGACAGGCGAATGTAGGACAGAAAGTCACAGGACAAAAAGTCACAGACAAAAAGTCACGGACAAAATGACCATGGACAAAAAGTCACAATAAGAAATTTTATGAAAGTAGGGCAAAATGTCACAGGACAAAAAGTCACATTTTTATAAGAATGTAAAAAATATTAATTTTTGATATATATTTGAAACATATCTGTTCTTTTTGTAAAGTTTAAGAAAATATTTATGCAAAATTTATATTTTCTATGAGATTTTTATAATAATTATAAAATTGTTATTCCTTTTCTCATATTTATTGTAAAATATTATTTTGATTTTTTAAAAGAGAGATTTTTATTGAGATAAAATAAAAATAAGCTTTGTGATCATTTGGTTTAGTATACTAAATATTAATGCTTGTCAAAACAAAATCTGAGGGCAGAATTATGGTTGGTTTCCTCTCACTCCAGATTATTGTCATAACAAGAAGTAAGTGAACTGTCATATAATAATTGATATATAAACAATTTAATGATTTTTCCTTTCTTATTATCTAATAATGAACATGTAATAATGAACTGAAAGTGCTAAATATGGCAAAATAAACACCAATAAGAATGATGACATGTATTCCCTTCTACTTCCCATTCACTGTAAGAAATGTCTGGTGTCTGAACAACAGCTTTAGTGAGCATTTGGGTACCACCTGTTATTGTTAACTTAAAGGTATATATAGGGTCTCATTTGCTAAGTCATTTTTGTGACTTTTCCTACCGATTTTGTGACTTTTTGTCCGGTGACGTTTTGTCCTGTGACTTTTTGCCCTGTGACTTTCTGTCCGTATACCGGACAGGCAACGACAGGGGAAAAATACCCCCCTTCCCCTCCCTCATCCTTTGTACGTTCGGAAATAGATGTAGCACATAGCTGTCATTGTCAATTGTTTGTTTGAAGTGCAAACAAATTGAAAACACGATTACTGTTCATTGTGTATAACGTGTTGTGGACTGCAAACCATTTCACATTCATGCTTGACACAATGGCAATGTTTATCTAACACTTGTTCTAATTATATGTATTTCAGTAAAAAGCCCTCGTAAAATTCCAGGCGGTGTTTTGAAGACTTGAAACCGGGGCATTGTCTTCCGTAAACGCAGACCTATAATTTTGTTACTTTTGTCTTTTCCCTCCCCCAAGACCATTATTTTCAGTCTCATTTGAAAAACTAAATCACGAAATCAAATTTGATTGTGTTGACGATGATTCTGAAGAATATATATATCTTGGTCGTTTAAAAATGGTAAGGAAAGCCTAAGTTACACCGTTGCATCCTCTAAATTCCAGCATGACCTACTTACATATATGATCGGGGGATGTGTAATCAGTTACGCAATAATATCGTTCCTCTGAGACACCGATCTCTGTCCTTAGCTGTCAAAACATAATCGTGAACAAGTTATTTCTCGTTCACGATCGAAGCGTATCAGTTATTTCATTTTATTATTTTATTTATTTTTTGCTGTGTTGCACACATTTTTACTGTGTTGCACACATTTTTGTTGTGTCGGACAAACGTTTTACTGAGTCCAGCAATCAAAACACAAATGGAAAACCCTCATGACTCGAACATGGCTTCTGCATCCTGCAAAAGTAAAAAGCTTTCATGTACAGATTCTTATTCATTTTTAGATTTTGAATTCCTTAATTATAATAATCACTCTAATTATTACAGACGCAGATTCAAACGGGAATTTTAACTGAAGAATGACCTGCTTCCGTGTCCCACTTTCCCCCAGAATGAGGACAAAAATGTCAGCTTTTTATACATACTCTATCCACTGTCCAACAAACTGTATTTCCGGGGGGAAATGCCCCTTCGGATATGAATGTTATCCCCGTACTTGATCGGGTGCAAAATTACGACTGCTTTAAACACGACTTGTTTACTGCAGCGATACATAAATTTGCCTATAGGTGGCGATAAACCGGAAACGGGTGATGACGAAAGCAAAAAGCGGATCGAGGGGCTGATGATTTTTTAATAATCCGATTTCATGGCTCTTGAGTGAATGGGGAATCTTTGCATGGCCAGAGCTGGGCAACAGATTCATTAATTAAAATTAATCATTACTAATTTTTACATGTACGCGTACGCTGTTTAGGTACGAATTTACCTAAGAGGACCCACTTGTTCCGATTAAAACAATATACCGATCACAAAATACAGCTGCAGTTTTTATTATTCTGTGTTGTGGAAATAGTCATAGAAGCATAAAATATAGTTTTAATTAATATTTTTGCATGAATTGGATTACTTAAAGCTGTATGGTCCGAATCATGCAACATTTTTTTTCCCATCTCGTAAAAACGCTATTAAATCATCAGACGTATGTAGTTATGAGGCTGTATGACATATCATACATTATTTCGCCTCTTTTAACCAAAATTGTTTGATCGATGTTTACAAATAACCGCGTCACTCTGCCATTTCAAGTGATAGGCCCAAGGTTTTCCGAGTGATTTATAAATGTACCATGCTATATTTACTTTCGAAATAATATGCTCACTGTTTTCTTTTACATGCAGATGTTTTCAAGCATGTAATTAAGGGAAAGTTAATAACTTTATAAAGTAATGAATCTGCTTTAAAGTAATTATATACAAAAATAATTCATGAACATCGGGTCATACAGCTTTAAAACCGGTATTTACAAAGGGGCTGTGGAAATCAGTCAGTGTCTTCGACCGTGTTTGGGTTCCGATATTTATAAAACGTACTAGATTTACCCCTTTTTGGTAGGTGAAGATTCTGGTTTGGTACGTTTGTAGAAGAATTCTCAAAAAAGTTTATATTTTTTATGTATCTAGATTACCAACAGTAACCTCTGCCAATTTTGTATTATTACATACAGCATTAAGAGACAAATCTCGAAAAAAAAAATCGCTATCCGGGACTTTCGGGTTTCGGCCGTACTACATTTACCGCTTACCCTCTTCCGAATCTCAGAGATTCTGGAAATTTAGCCTAAGCTTCGGCGCTTGTTGCGATTAAAATGAAATTGAGTTACACTGAATTTCTTGTCCGCTTCAACATCCTCAATCTCTACCCAGAGTTGTCGTTCCTTGCTCTCACTTACACCTCTCAAAATAAGCAATGTTATTCCACATGTAAATCCACTTTTTTACGGCTAATAAAACTTAGAACTATTTTATAAAATATCGGGAAAATGTAGGGCAAGCAACTATTTCTAGATTTTCCCCATTACTATAATTATATTCTTCATGTATCTATGTATACATGTAGGCCTGGTGCAATAGAACTACCCAATATCCACGTTTCAACCCAAATCAATGCTTCTTGTGTCACAAAAAGACTTGACATCTGCTCAATATTTATTTATTTACGTATATTTTTGTAACTGAAGTCCAAACCATACTTTATTTGAGCATACGTGCCATTTTACGAAAATCTTGTAAAACCCTTGAGGCGTTGTCAGAGGTGTAAGTGAGAGCAAGGAACGACAACTCTGGGTAGAAATTGAGACATCCTATTAACTCCTTATCACAATGAAACTAACATTTCTTTCCTTTACGGAGTGCAAATACCACAGTAAATATAGTTGGTTATTTTTTGAAGCCGTTGCAAACGGCCACCATTCCGAGTCTTGGTAAAATGAGTAGTAAAAACCGGGCTGGGCCGGGTCACCTTCGTAACCTGATATCATTGTTTGTTGTGAAACTTACCGAATATATTCTTAATGATACATCTAGTCTTCAGTACAAAATTTAGCGCATATTATTACCTACAGATAAAGAAAGCAAAATCTAGTTGGTAAAATGGGTAGCGAAACCAGAACACACATTGTTACATATTTTCTGTAAAATATGCACATGCTGCTGAAAACCTCGCAATTTTACAATTCATAGAGAGTTGAATTTGATACTCAATGCCTTCTATTGTACATATCGGCGATTTTTTCCAAACCCGGGCCAAGAGGAAACCGGATGGGGTTGACCCGGGCCGGCGTTATTTATTCCGATTTAGTTGCTAAAGTTTTTGACTAATTAACTGTAATTATGAGATGAAAGTGATATCTATTCATAATTAGTAATTGATGGGAAGCTGAATTACGTTCAGGATGCGTTGAAGATGAAAGTGACAGCTAACACCCTAATTTTATTCGGAATTTTAATATTCGGCCATGGTTACCCATTATGGCATATCCGGTTTCCTTTTGACACGGGTTTTAATGAATCGTAATAATCAAATATAATATAAGACTGACATAACAGGTACAACAACATTTTGGTGATAGATTATCATAATATTTATCTAAATCATTGTAGTTTCATTGTTGTCTCGCATATATCAGTTGTAATTACAGAAAAATGTGTATTTTTTCTCGCTACCCATTTTACCAACCTGAAATAAACAATCATTAATATTTTCACAGTGAAGCAAATTTATGCCGTAATATTTGTAGTGAAGACCCAATGTATCATGCAGAGTAGGATTAAGAAGTTTCAAATCAAACGAAAATAAAGTAACGAAGAAAACTAAAAAAAATTCGGGGTACGAAGGTGACCCGGCCCGGATCGGTTTTTACTACCCATTTTACCAACTATCCACCATTCACCATTTCATAAATTTACTTTCTCAACACCGAAGAGTTCCAATAGTTTAGGACCCTTCAAATAGATTGGTAAAAAATTACACATTTTTGTTTGTATTGTTTTTAAGTTTTATGCTTCAATGCTTTATATAAAGTAATTGTTAATCAGTAAGTTCTGCATCTCCAGTCGTAGTACAAACTATCATCAACTATACTATCGGAACTCTTCCGCGTTGAGAATGTAAATATGAAATGATGGCCGTTTGCATTGGCTTCAAAATTAGCCAACTTTGTGTACTGTGTGATTTACACTATGTAAAGGTAAGAAATGCATCTTTCATTGTGATAGGGAGTTAATACGATGTTTAAGGCGAAAAGTTGAAACGGACAAGAAATTCAGTTTAACTCATTCTAATAGCAACAAGCGGCCGAAGTTCAGGCAAAATTTCCCGAATCACTTTGTTTGACACTGGTATGAGATTCGGAAGAGGCGTCAGTCCAAATATCCAGCCTCGACGAATCTCGCTGAGATAAATGTTGTACTAGGTATACCTGTATATAATGCAATTGATCTATTTACAAGGAGGTTATCAAGTTAGTTCCTATAGGTTCCAGAAAAATCACTTGTTATTTCCTCTGACGACCAGCATTCAATCAAGGTAATTGTTTCTTCCTGGGTTCAGTTAACACCTCGGAAAGTCGCTTCCGCCATTACACCCACTAATGTCATGATGTAATTTTACGGATACATACAAACTGTAGGCGAGAATACGTAACTGTTCTGATACAGTCAGGTTCTACGTGAGAATAAGCAGTGGACATTGTGAATGGGACCACGAAGCGAGTGATGTTACATGTGGGATTGTTACTGCATGTAAAAGGCAACGCGTTTCAATGAACGCCATAAAAGTAATTCTGTGGGCGTTTCAATGAACGTCATACGAGTAATTTTATGGGCGTTTCAATGAACGTCATGCGAGTAATTCTGTGGGCGTTTCAATGAACGTCATACGAGTAATTTTATGGGTGTTTCAATGAACGTCATGCGAGTAATTCTGTGGGTGTTTCAATGAACGTCATACGAGTAATCCTGTAAGTGTTTCGGCTCAGTGTGTAAAGCAAATCAAAAAAAGGTTTTTAATCTGTGAAATTTAAAATGCAGCTAAATTTACGTGCAATATTTTAGTTTTCTTTTATTTCCAAGCTTCAGAAGAAATACTACACCAGAGAAATTTGATATTATAATTATCATTATTATATTCATTTATAAAGCGCAAAATTACCTATAATTTCTATGCACTGTACAATGTTTGTGCTAATAATCATTGATAATATACTAATAGAAGATCTACAAGAGCTATAAAGAAAATGATAAAACAATAGAAAGAATTAAAATAAAACATGGTAGTAAAATGATAAAATGGTTAACTTTGACTTGACAAGATACAATTGGCATACAGGTATTCGTATGCTGGATCAAAATTCAGTTTGCAAGAGCTTGCACATGGAATACTTGATATTACATTGAATTTTACATTCACAGGGCATATTCACGCTTGAACAAGAGTGTTTTTAGGTTCTTGTGGAATGCTCCATGTGCTTCAAGCTTTCGAAGTTCCAGTGGCAGTTTATTCCATAATTGTGCACCTAGTGTTTTTATGGCTCTTGTACCGTATTTGAAAGTTGAATTCTTCACTACCAGTTTCCATTGGTCGGATGATGATCTCAAGGTCATGTGTGGCTGGTAAACAGGACATAGCTCTCTCATGTATGCTGGTGCTGAGAAAGAGTGTAGTGATTTATTTATGGTTGTCAGCATTTTAAACACAGCACGTTGATTTACCGGTAGCCAGTGTAGTTGTTGAAGTACCGGCGAAATATGTTGTCTGTAGCATGTTCTTGTGAGACAATGCGCAGCGTTGTTCTGATCCACTTGTAGTTGGTGCATCGGGCGATCGGTCATGCCAAGCAGGAGGGTATTGTGATAGTCAAGGAGGGATATGACTGATGCATTGATGATTTTCGCACACGCTTCTTGGGTGAGATGGTGTTTCACCTTGGATATTCTCCTGATGTTGAAGTACATCTTCCTTACCACGGAGTTGACTTGTATTTCCATTGATAAGGTGTCATCCAGGGCAGCACCGAGGTTTTTAACAGTAGACTTAGGTGTCAATATTGCCACACCAATCTTCAGACGGATATCCCTCACAAGGAACTGGTTGTGGGAACTAGCAACCACCATAATCTCAGTTTTTCCATTATTTAGTTTAAGTTTGTTCACAGTCATCCAGGTTGGGACACTTGCTATGCATTCCTCATAATGTTGACTTGATAGGTCCGCTTGGCTGTGTTTTTTACACTCAAACGGCTGTAAAGTTGAGTGTCATCTGCGAATCCGTGACGGTTTATGACATATTGGTTAATAACTCTCCTGAGTGGGAGAAGGTACACCAGGAAGAGAATGGGGCCGAGAACAGACCCTTGGGGCACTCCGGTGGACAGTGGTACATCTGAGAACACACTGGTGTTGATCTTCACCGCTTGGATGCGGCCATTCAAGTAAGACTGTACCCTACGAAGTGTTGTGTCCGTCAATCCAGCCTCCACACGTAGTCTCTCTAGCAAGAGGGTATGATTGATGATATCAAATGTCGCACAAAGGTCAAGAAGGACCAGGAGCATAGCGTCACCTTCATCCAGTACTGCTTCTACGTCTGCTTGTATTCGCAGGATGGCTGTCTCAGTGCTGGTACCGGTTTTATAAGCTGACTGCAGATCATCATGTAGACTATTCCTGGTGAGATGGCTATTAAGCTACTGTGCAACAACACACTCGATGACCTTGCTGATGAATACGATATTTGATACTGGTCTATAGTTACTTAAAGTTCTCATATCAAGTCCAGGCTTTTTCAGACGTGGTGTAAAAAGTGCACGTTTCAGCTCATCTGGAAAGACCCCGGTTGAAAATGATGTATCCACCAGCTCAGTAATGGTCGGTACCACTACAGAGAGAACAATGCTGTTTTTCAAGAGCGCAGTGGGGATGCCATCCAGTGAGCAGGTCTTATTAGCACAGCTCCTGATGACCTTGTCCACTTCTTCCTGCCTCTGGATCTTGAAGGAACCAAGACGAGGCACTGGTTTGTCCAGGTCTGTAGAAGTTGTATTGTCATGGAGATCTGAGGCATCGAGACCCTGTCTGATCTTTTCAATTTTGCTGTAGAAAAACTACACAAAATCGTCGTCAAGGGTCTGGTCACTGGTAGCCGGTGGTAAGGGAGAATGGATGAATACTGTAGGGTGCGTACAACAATATTTTGAAATTGATAACTTTCAAATTAACGTTATGTAATCATAAAATGCAGTTTTAGTGGAAAATAATACGGGGGAAAAATTGAATCCCATGTTGGACTCGAACCCGCGATTTCCACTTATTAAGTCGACACACTAGCCGACTGAGCTACTCAACCAAGCAATCAACTCTGAAAGGAATATACAGATATTGCTGATATTTTTATTTTCAGTCATGTTTTGTGAGGAAGTCAGACATCTTGACGATTATAGCATACCTCCTTAAACCAAGAATTGAATAAATATCTATTCAACAGCGTAGTATGGAATAGTTGACTATGCAACTGCTAAGACTATGTGACCGGTCGATAAGTGATGCTTACTCCTTCTAGACACCTGATCCCATCTCTTGTATGTCCGGGGTCCGTTTTTGCCCAACTCTCTATTTTGTATTACTTATAGGAGTTATGAGATTGATCACTGTTCCTTATCTTCATCTTTCATTGAATAGTCACTGAAATTTTTCAATTCTCTGTAAAAGAAAACTGACAAAATACAGGTAAGTAACTAACTACAGGAAGTTAATTAATATATCACAGGATAATGAGTAGGACGCCCAGAAGCAACTTTGCTCACATACATGATTGATTGAATATTGTTTAACGCCCCTCTCGAGAATATTTCACTCATATTATGACGCCACAATTGCCAGTGAAGGGCTGCAAAATTTAGGCCTATGCTCGGCGTTTATGGCCATTGAGCAGGGGGAATCTTTATCGTGCAACACCTGCTGTGACACGGGACCTCGGTTTTTGCGGTCTCATCTGAAGGACCGCTCCAATTAGTCGCCTCTCACGACAAGCAACGGGTACTGAGGACCTATTCTAACCTGGATCCCCACGGGATCAAATACATGATATTGTCCTTACAGATGTGTGTGGTCTTGCTGTAAATGGTTTGTATTGCATTTAATCGCTCGACTTTCTCTCGACGAAAAAGTCTTCGTGTTTCACTTACAGAAAATCAAATCGAAGGCAATAATTTATCTTGGCATAGTCATTTCAAGAACATGTACTCACAATTCATATACAAGGGTACTTTTTCTATGCCAGACACGAAATTAAATGCAGACTGACGGGGTGATTTCCAATTTCAACTAGTAAATTCTTAAGCTGCAATCAATCATTTTGGATTCTTAGTCGACATATCAAGCAATTATTTCATGTACTGTAAATGTATGATATCATATCAAATTTGCCGCCACAATTTCAATTTTTAGATAGGATTTTCTCATTTTTTAAGATACATGTAACTTATTAAGGTTTTAGAATTATTCATGGAGTATACCTGCTAAATATAGAGGTTAAGAAGGAACATTTTTCACGTTAATTCATATAATGAACTTGGAGAAACTCCTTATGGAAGACTATGTTTATATTCATGCTCATTAAAGTTATGTATATATTTTTTCTACTAGATTACAGGAAGATTTTCCAAACATTTAAAATCTATATTCTGTTCAAAACAACATTGGACCACCATCTCCTTGTTGCGAATATGAAACTAAAATTAAAGAAACACCAAATGGGAACAGCTACATGCATTGTGAAACACTACGATGTTAAAAAGTTTAAAGAGAAGGATTCAAACTTACTGTGCGACTACTTATTCCAGAAGTAGTGTTAATCAAATGTGGGTTCTAAAAAATTCTGATGAACTTTTAATAAACTTGAAATCGCAAAACTTTTCCCAAATCAATAACATCAAAACCTATGACTTTTCAACACTTTACACGACAATTCCTCACAATAAATTAAAGACTAGACCTTTTGACGTCATAGACAGTTGCTTCTTCAACAAAACTGGAAAACGGAAATATTCATATCTAGTGATCAGTCATCCAAAAAAATGACTTTGTTAAACACCACTTCGATTCCACGCACAAGTACTCTGAAGTTGAAATAAAAAATATGCTAGAGTTCTTCATTGACAATATCTTCGTGGTCTTTGGTGATCAGGTATTTCAACAGTCTATTGGAATTCCCATGGACACGAATTGTGCTCCTTTGTTAGCTTCCCTGTTTTTATATCCATAAGAAGCAGAATTTATTCAAATACTTCTTCATGAGAAGAAAATATCTCTTGCTGTGGCCTTCAATTCGACACTTAGATAATATATCGAAGACGTTTTGTCTATTAACAATAATAATTTTCATTCCTATGTCGATTCGATATATCCATGCGAGCTCGAAATAAAAGACATCACAGAGTCGTCCACTGCTGTTTCATACTTAGATATTTCATTGAAAGTAGACATAAACGGCAAACTGACAACTCAACTGTATGACAAACGGGATGATTTCAGCCTCTCCATCGTCAACTTTCCATATTTGTATAGCAATATTCCATTATCACCTGCATATGGTGTTTATATCTCTCAACTGATTCGATATGCAAAATTTGTTCTGCGTATGGTCAGTTTTTCAATCGAGGCAGACTACTGACAAAGAAGTTGACGGTACGGGGGTTTCAACAGTCTTGATTAAAGTCAACATTTCGCAAATTCTATGGTCGTTATAACGATCTAGTTTGCCAATACAACCTCGCATTGGGTCAAATGCTGTCTGACGTGATTCATACCGATTGTTAGGCAGTTCTTTGCACACTGATTTTGACTACGGATAACTCCGTTTACCTGATCAGGATATAAGGCTCACGGCGGGGTGACCGGTCGACAGGGGATACTTACTCCTCCTAGGCACCTGATCCCACCTCTGGTGTGTCCAGGGGTCCGTGTTTGCCCAACTATCTATTTTGTATTGCTTATAGGAGTTATGAGATTGATCACTGTTTGTTATCTTCACCTTTTATAAGCAAGCTTAATTTCAACTTCAGATCAGAAATAGATTAGGTATACTCCAGAACAAGGAGAACGATTTATTATTAGTGGAAAAGTAGGAGGAGAGAAATACTGGCATCTGCTTGCGAAACAACAGTAGGATGCAAGAATAGAAAACAACGGGAATGGATATCCCATTGAAACACTGGTCAAAATAGAAAAAAGGGGAAATGAGAAAGAAATTCTCAATGAAATATGAACAAGAGGATTTAAGCAAAGTGCACAAGAAAGTTACTCCAAGGCGGATAAAGAGGTTAAGAACAGCACAAGGAGAGACAAGAGATAATTCATAACAACACTGGCATTAAAAGCAGAGAAAGGCAGACAAAAAAACTTCAAAGCCCTATCTGACAACATTAGAACTCTGACTAACAAATTTAAGAAAGGAAGCTATCCTGTTAAGAACACAAATGGTAGAAACTTGAAAACACCAAAGGAGCAAAGGAAGAGATGGGTTGAGCATTTTAAATAGTGCTTAGCTAGACCAGCAGCCACCAATAGTGAAGGCTGATATACCATCTGCCATAAACTTTCTACCACTAGACTACTGTAGACCATCAAACCTTGTAATAGTAATGTCATCAAAAACTTAAAGAACAATAAGTCTTGAGAGAGGGCCTACATAGGCTATGTCTGTTGCCCAATCCTATTGAGTTTCTCAATAAAATATTTTTAAAATAAATAACAATAAGTCTTTAAGGTCAGATAACATACCTGCAGAAATTCTGATGGTATACTTGATCACCACCACCACACAAGTGCTTTATGATCTCATTGGAAAGATTTGAGAAGAGGAAACAGCTCCGAAAAGTGGAAAAAGGTGATTATAGAGGAATATTGTTTCTATCTGTACCAAGAAAGGTTTTGAATAGAATAATGCTAGAGAGAATGAAAAAGGCTGTTGACATTAAGCTTAAGGACAACTAAGCAGGTTTTGGGCAAAACAGATTATGTGCAGACCAAATTGCAATCTTGAGAATCATCTAAGGATAGTCCAAATAGTTTAATTCATGCATTTACAGAGTATTTGTAGACTCCTGGTCTTGATAGAAAGGTATTATGGCAACTCTGAGGCATTGTGTAATATTTGAAAAACACAATTCCACCTATACAGGCACGAAAAGTAAATCATCCATGAACCATTTGAGATCACGACAGGTGTAAGACAAGATTGTTTGCTATAACCCTTGCTTTTTTCCCTAGTGGTAGACTGGATTATGCGAAGAACTATCACCAATAGAAAAAATGACATACAGTGGACATTGTTTGACCAACTTGAAGATTTAAATTTTGTAGATAACATCAATTTACTGTCCCACAACCAACAACAAATGCAAGAAAAGTTGACAGAATTAGAGAAAATGGCATCAGAGACCGAAATTATCAATACCAAGAAGACCAAAGTGGTTAGGACAAACCCCAACAGTCAAATTAGTCTATATTCTAACACTGTGGGACTTGCAAAAGAAGACTCCTTACCATACCTAGGAAGTGTAGTTGACAGTAAGGACGGGACAGAGAATGACATATCAAATGTAGAAATGACAAAGCAAAAAATGTCTTTAGAATGATGGAAAGCTGGAAGAATGTCAGCTAACAATGAGATAGGACTGTTCAACTCTAACATCAAAACAATACTCCTTTATGACTGCGAAACATGGAAAACAACAAAGTGCCTCCTGGATAAATTTCAAGTCTTTTATCACTAGACAGACTTTCCAGTGGAATCCTAAGAAAACGCTAAGTTAGCAGACCGATGAACACCTGGCGTAAGTATGTAACAGCCGAAATGGATCCTAGGGTGTGTACATGTATGACATGGTCTAAAACAGACTGACCCAAAACAGAGTGACATGAGTACCACTTATAAACAAAGGTCCTAATGATATTAGTAATGATAAAATATTAATTAACAATAATATTATCATGTTCGGCTCTACTTCCTAAATTAGGCTATGAGCCAAGGGGTTCCATCGGTACCACCTGAGCTGACTAGTTCTGATGCATATTTTTCAAACGTTTCCTACTCCTAGATTAAAATTAAGTATGATAACACTTCAGGATACACAGCTTTCTATGTGTTATCATATTACTTTTTAACGTGCAACGCTGGTCGTACAATTTGAGGAAAGTGCAGTTTGATCATCAATAGAAATGTGATGATATTACCAAATTCAACCAAACTTTGCTTAAAAATGCCAAAATACATGTACGTCTTTCTGTTAGAATGATCAAACACTAATGTGAAATAAGCTCCTTTCTGAATCAGATGAGATGACGATTATCTCTGTTACACCTGGACAATGTCCCATGCAGCTTTAAGCAATTAAGCAAAAATGATCATGGAGTACAATATTTGCATATTAAAATATGTTTGAATATTGATATGCTTCCTCCCGTGGGTAAATAAACAATTATTCTGAAATACTGGAAGCTGTTAAAGACCTAGAAGACCTTGTTGGGAGCTTCAATGATGATGTCGGACAAGCTGCGCAAACTGTGTTTGATTCACTGCTGGAATAGCCCGTGCTGACTAATGTCTTTCATTTATGGAATGACTTTCTGAGCTACTTGCGTCATGACAACGGAGAGCTCTCCGCCTTCTGGATGGCATGTGTTGACATCACCCAGGACATCTTGTTGGGCCTCCTTTGAGCCTCTCACGAGGGACATCTGCATCTTCAAGCCACCCGGCTGAAAATACCTTGGTGCTTTGCGTATGACAGACTGAATTACACAAGATACATCCCTGCATACTATGCTCGAATGACCAATCCTCCTGCCACTCATCCAGACATCTACGAGGCTTTCAAAGAAGGCAACCACTTTGACCTACATACTTATTGACCAAACAACTGATGTAACCGTGAACAGGGAGAGCCAGACAGTAGGAGATACCACCAGGTTCAGTCTGAAGCCTGGAGCTGTCATCAGGTATCACCTCACAGCCGAGTACAGGAGTGGCTTTCTGATCAGAGTCAGGAACATGATTCAGCACAATTGATCATCCTGATCTCCAGAAATCGAAGCGAGACCAAAACGAAGAGGCAGTCTCCTTAGTGGAAGAAACACTTTATAGTTGATCAATTCCTTTGAGAGCAACCTTTACTTAGTGTTTCAACAGGAACTGCTGCACCGAAGGAGGTAGTTGTGGATGAAAGGTGAAGATAACTAACAGTGATCAATCTCATAACTCCTAAAATCTCAAGAATGCACACACAAAAGGCTTACTACCTACAATACATTCAGGGCAGAAGCACTGGAGACAGATTCACCAGTAAAGAAATTTCATGATCCTATGAAAAAGTTCTCTAAAGATGTTTGGATCAGTTACTAAAAGAGACAGACAGAATTTGCTGGTGGCAGATCAGTCATTCTGAAAGGTTACAGGTGGTTGTTTGGAAGAATGATCTTGATTGGACAGAAAAGAGATCTCAACATGAAGGATATGCTGTGCTTTCCTCTGGGACCACTACCCCGGTCACTGGCTGCACCTGATGGAATTCTTTGTAAAACCAACAAAGCTGTTTTGGCCACAAGCATCAAGAAAAATGGGCCACTAGCTGACTCGCTTCCTATTCAATCAGCAACGATAATCGATGGAATGGCTCTAGTCCAGTGAGCTAAGTTTGATGGCCAGCATCCCACATTTGATGAAGCTCCCGGTTGTATCTTATCGATGGACATCAGTGAGACATCAATGAGCACCAGAATGGATATCGTTTTTGACTGATTCCAGTCTATTAGGTACAATGAAAGGGCCAACAGGGATGGGATTGCAGGACTACAGGAACAGAACATTTCACCTGGTCAGAGGATCAAGCAGTGGCGTAAATTCCTCGCACAAGAGGGTGACAAGGTGAGCCTTATCAAGGTTTTGGTCAAGGAGTGGAGAAGTGAAAAGTATTTGGAGAAGCTTGGTTGTCTTCATAGAAGTCCTCTTTGTTACCTATGAAGAGAAATGCTACCGATTCTTAGCTGTCAGATGTCGTGAAGTGCCTGAGCTGGAATGCGCCCAGGAGGAAGATGATGACCGTCTGCTTCGTGTTGCTCATGCTGCTGAAGATGGATATGAAGCTGTGATGTGATGATCAACTCAAATGTCACAGATGTGTTTGTATCGAACTTCGCATTTTGTAGTGCTATCAAAGCACCAATGTACCAGAAGAGTGGAGCAGGCATCCACACCCAGCAGATATACATTGGCAAAGTTGCATCCTCTCCGGGATCTTCTTTTTGTGCTGCTTGTCAAGGGATACCCAGGAAAGGGAAAAATTGCGCTACTGAATATGTTGAAGTCAAATGAAGAGGTGCAAAAGACATTCTATGACCTTGGCAAGGACTGGAAACTGTCCCATGAACTATTCAAGAAATTAGAAAAGCTCACTTGTTAGCTGTACGCTCCAAAGCAGCGAACATCTGGAGCTCAGATACCAGTTGTTCTCTGCGAAAAGCGGAGATATTGAATCTCACTAGCTGCCCCCTGCCAGGACTTCCTGCAGAAACACGCCCAGAAAGACAACTGCCAAGCTGGATTATGGCGACGCTGTCTTACAAGTGACCCAGTCTCCTGACCCAGCCCAGAGTGGGTGGGAAATTGAAAATCGGGATGGTGAGGGTATTCTAGCGATAGACTAGATGAGCGTCCAGCCAGCACCTGGCGCCATTCTAGAGTTGTTGGCGTGTACATGTCCCAAAACTTGTGGGATCAAAAGCTGTGTCTGCCTCGAGAATGGGTTAAAAAGTACAGATATGTTCAAAGTGAAAGACTTCGACAATCTGCCACCTAGCGATGACACAGCTCTGCCAATTTTTTTAGAGAGGGATGATAATGATGAAAATAAAGAAGAGGATTAAACTGTTTGTACTGGAGGTGCAGATGGAGTGCGA
This sequence comes from Ostrea edulis, assembly GCF_947568905.1. Taxonomy (NCBI): domain Eukaryota; kingdom Metazoa; phylum Mollusca; class Bivalvia; order Ostreida; family Ostreidae; genus Ostrea; species Ostrea edulis. Next base: position 15,536,567 of record NC_079173.1, on the reverse strand, counting down.
ATTGGGGTGAGGCTTAAATGTTCTTGATTATGTGCATTTGAACAGTAGCATTTAAACTGGAATAAGCAGGTGTGGCGTGCACAGAGGATGATAAGCTATGATAAACATTTTTAATAATTGTGAATGAAGATCAGCGTGTTAATATAACGGTATTTGTTTTATCTGTTTGCATCACAATGATTGTTTAATGACTCATTTCTGGGTCAATGTTGATATGGGTTTATAAAAGAAGAAAAAATCTTCTAAACAAGATACTAGTATGTTTGTGAATAAGGAAGGCAATTCAGTAGTCAGTATAATACTTGGTATTAAAGATCAAGTTGAACGTTTGAGGGTTTTTATCTGGAAGTAAAATCCACTGATACAATATCTGAAAAGATTTCCATAGTGTGGATCAGTTATTTTATCACAAATGGCGGTCTATATTTTCTACGCTCGTATTCTAACGAAATACGAATTACATTAAATATCATGTGTTAACACATCATAAGCTGTGTGTCACCAAATGTTATCATAGATTTTCCAAATCTAGGGGTATTGAAGCTATAAAAAATCCATAGTTGAAATAGATAGCTCTACTGGTACCGATGACCCCCATTTGAGGGTCTGAGCTCATGGACTAAATCTCCATTCCTTTACTTGGGGGAGGGTCCGAAAATGGTTTGAATTTCTTGATTCTTACTTATACTTGCTAAAGCCCCCAGCAAGTCCCGCTTTACTCATATTCCATCTCATACTGGAAGAATTGCTTCCTTAAGGGATTCCACGAAAGGATCTACTTGGCAGGTCAATGTTGCTTCGACATATGGTGAAATATAAGTTTCAATGGACCGTTGATATTGATTTGACGGTCTCAAACATCCGTTTCACTGTCTATCTAAAATGAAACGTGCCCACAGAATCTGCGCGCATGGGATATTTTTAGTTATCGACTGACTATCATTTTCTTGAATCTAAACTGTTTCGAGTAAAATCTTCTGCAAATCATTGTACAGTTATTGACAGTTATTACAACTCTATTTACTATGGTCTAGCTCGTTGGAGGATACGTAAACAGTCAAGTGTCTTGTTGACCGAGACTACAATTATCCTTGATTTAAAATATTTGTCCTTTCACATTTTCAATCAACAAAAATATCGACAAAAAGAAAATCTACCTGCAAACCCTCTAAAAAGAATAGTATGCAAACAAAACAAATTTCAACGTCTTCCGCCAATCAAAAAATCCCGTGACCATATTTCTTTTGTCTGTTGTTTTTTCCTTTTGTGTGTTTTAATCTATGCATTATTTCAGAGTACTTAATAAGGAATATTACTGGGTATGAGTTGATTTTTGCATTAATTACCATCATTAATTAACTCGTCCCCCTACAGAAGAAGTACATCGACATCATTCATTAACACTTCCCGTGTTGTGGGTTAGCCCATTGGACGCACAGAACGTATCTTAATTGGCTACCTAGTAAACATATTGATTAGCAAGTAAAAAACAATAAACATGCTAGCTTTTTTCTGTAAACATTTAAGAAAAAAAAATTGTTTTGAATATTAAAGATGATGTTTTGCATGATGATTTGGAAATTCCTAATCATTTTAAAACCCTTTTTAGTACAGTTGCACCAAAACTTGTTGGAGCCTTGCCCACTGCAAAGGGTACATTTAATGTCATGTCAAATTTGTTTTAGAAGTTTTTATTTAGATAGAAATTTTCACAACAATACCCTTATTCTAGGTCCAGTGTCTGAAACTTTTGTATTTGAAGAACTTCGTGGTCTCAGCACAGCAAAAAGCACGGGTCTTGATGAAATGTCAGCATCATTTTTTAAAATAGGCGCAAGTGTACTAAAAGAACCTATAACTTTAATCCTTAATCAATCAATTAGTTCTGGAAGAATATCATAAAGTATGAAACAAGCTAAAGTCAAGCCCTTATTCAAAAAGGGTTGTCCAAGACAAGTGGAAAATTATAGACCAGTTACATATGTAGTACCTTAAGTGTGGTATCAAAGATATTAGAGACGAGTGCTTATTGTCAACTTAAGGTATTTTTAATACATAATATCAGCTTGTTATGTTATATAAGATTCAGTCAGGGTTTCGTAATAAATTTTCAACTGATACAGGTTTAATTCATCTATTAGATAAAATAAGGGGCAACAACTCTAAGGAATGATTACGTTAGACCCACAAAACGCCTTTGACACAGTGGACCATGAAATTTTGTGTAATAAATTAGACATTGTAGGAATAGACAACTAATGGTTTAATTTTTTTAACCGGCAGGTCTCAGGTGGTAGGATGTAGAGGTGTTCTTTCAAAGACAGAGGTTACTACCTGTGGTGTACCACAAGGGGGCATATTGAGTCCTTTTTTGTTTTTATGTTACGTAAACGATATGTGTATCAGTATAGATGCAGACTGTAAGCTCATCCTATATGCAGATGACAGCGCCATCCTGTACTCACATAGAAACCCAAAATGCGATCTCTGATAAGCTTGGTAAAGTGTTAGAGAGATGTTCCGAGTGACTTATAGATAACAAGTTATCTCTCCATCTTGGAAAAACAGAGTCTATTCTTTTTGTGATTACGTCAAATATCTGGGAATAACAATTGACAAATTTCAAAATGTCATCTCATAGTGGATGAGATTGTGTCCTAGGTCAACTCCAGACTTAAGTTTCTTTATAGAAATGGAAAGTGGTTGAATAAAAGGCCAAGGTTAACATTAGCTTCTGCACTTATCCAGTGCTACTTTGGCTATTGCACTTCTGCATGGTATGAAACTTTATCTAAATCCTTGAAGAAAAAGATAAAGTTCTTAAAAACAAAACAATAAGATTATCTCCCTCATGCATAGCTCTTATCCTTGGACGAATTTGGCTCCACTTTTTGGGCACGCTGTTTTTGGCTATATTTAGCTCTAAAACTTCATAGTTATTTCAGATTTCAAACATTTCGGTTGAGCATCACTGAAGAGACATTATTTGTCGAAATGCGCATCTGGTGCATCAAAATTGGTACCGTATAAGTTTTACATTATGACCCCTGGGTCGAGGCCTCTGCTGGTGGACTGTTAGTCCCCGAGGGTCTCTACAGCCCAGTAGCTAAGTACTTCGTTACTAGCTTGAAAATACGGATGTATATTTAATTGCTGTTATAAAATTTAGAAATTCATTTCAAAATTAAGGATTATCTCCCTCATGCATAGCTCTTATCCTTGGACGAATTTGGCTCCACTTTTTTGGCACGCTGTTTTTGGCTATATTTAGCTCTACATTTTCATAGTTATTTCGGATTTCAAACATTTCGGTTGAGCATCATTGAAGAGACATTATTTGTCGAAATGCGCATCTGGTGCATCAAAATTGGTACCGTATAAGTTTTACATTATATGGACCCATCATGTCATTCCGTGGTCCCCAATCGATCCATCCTCGGTTTTTGCGGTCTCATCCGTAGGACCGCCCCATCTAGTCGTCTCTTACGACAAGCAAAGGGAACTGAGGACCTATTCTAACCCGGTAATTTGTAATACTAACGAGAAATACAATGCATGTGCATATTTACATGAGTAAAACATTGAAATGACACAGAGGTGGTGAAATTCAATAAATTGGTGCTGCCACGTGTCGGATTAGTTTCTTTGATACTGAGAGTCAAAGTCGATTAAGGTTGTACAATAATTTTATTTCAATAAATCATTCCATGAAATAGCAGGTAATGCATTAGAAAACCTTTGAAGTATTCAGTTTATGCTTTTGATACAGGGAGAGTACCAGTATTGCTGGTGCTCAGTCAAACATAGATCTTATGCTGACTTACAATATGTGTTTGTTTGTAGAATTCTAGAATCGTTTACCGTCCCCCAGCTTCAGCTGAAATATCCCCCTTTTTTATACAAATATATGGCTTATGTCCATAACATTGAGGGCAAAGGCAAAGGAACAATCACTATCTATGGTAACGTCTTAAGTCTGACGTGCCGAAGAGATTGGGAATCGAACCCCGGTCTGTCGGTTACTTAACAATCGCAGTAACCACTCGGCTACCGTAACTGGTGTTTCGTGATCTCCATTGCCAAATTACCAGGACATCATATCTGTAGAATTTTTTATTTTTCATTTTCCGTGTTATATAATTCAAAGCACGCAAAACTTGCTTGTTTTTAATAAATTTTAGCAAAAGGTCAATGGTCCATGGATGATGTTTTAAGTGAGCATTTCCTGAGTGTGCATATTTGTTACAAACGAAAAGCACGTGACTATCATCCCCGAGTCTTGAAACATCTGGTTGGAAATCCTCCGCAATTCATCTGCACCACAGAAGAGTGTCCGGAAGGAGTTTCTCTTCTTCCGGCGCTTGTAGAGAACGAGAAGTGGGTATGTGCACGTGTCACAGAAGGCTAACCAATGAAAGAAGATCCACAGGATATGTACATACTTTTGATTGTAGATTGATGGCATGTAATCCCCTATCATTGAGGTCACGTGCTGCGGTAGCAGCAGAAGAGCGTACGTGACGACCACAAGCACTAAAAACACCAACGTCTGCAAAACAAGAAGTATTTCAGAGCAACTACAAACAGGGAAATTAGCATAACAAATTAAATAACTATGTTCGACATTTTTGAGAAAAAAGGGGTTGAGTTCGAAAATTATTATTGAGGCATAAAATGTGCAAAATTTAATAGATTGCCTTGCAAAAGTCAGGTTATGGTCGATTATATCTAATTTGATGAGTCACATATTATGAACAAAATGAATCCCGAATCCAGTTTCGCCCGAATAGAAACCACTAGACCCGGCAAAGTACATTAAAATATTATCAATAATCAAGATATTGCAAAATTGCACGCGATGTGACGTCATAACTCTGGGGGGTGTCAAAAGTTAGAATCGCTACATTAGACATTGAGATCGGTGACATTGATTTTTTAGAGTTTCAAAATGATTCGGATGACATTACGTTATCTCAAGCATGCATGGAAATGGATAATGGAAAAAGCGCGGATGAGGGATTGGGTACAATAGGTATTTCGCAGACATTTATATTGATGCGTGTTGATTGAACATATTCAGTTATGCTTAATATATTTATATGTTGCATTTCTTATGCTTTCATCATTAAATAATTGTTACGAAATGTTGCTTTTCTATGTTCATAGTCAATTGGATGTTGCAGTACGGTTTCGTGGAAGTTATTGTACAGCTAAGCTCCGCCCCTAGAAGTTATTGTATGTTGGATTTCTGCCAAAGGTTTTCCGTCTGGTGAAAATTTTGGCCAAGATCAAAGTACCGCATCATGATTTATGTTAAGTTGTCGCTTAATAGGCATCAGTCACCTAATGAACCAGGGACGTTAACGATTTAAAAAAAAAAATGGGAAGACGTGAATTTGAAGTTGAAAAAGAAGGAAGGTGCGGGAAAACAAATGCGAAAACCAGGAAGTTTGTAGACAAAGAACTTACGCCTATCCACAGGCAGGCATAAATTAGTCAAAATTAAATAACCGTCTTTGTGAAACGCAATTCAGTCCGATTTTTTGGTTTAGTTCCAGATTTAGTCTGGACTAAGCTTTCACCTGTTGTAGAAGTGATAGGATAATTTGGATATGATTAGGATATTAATTTTTTTTAAACTTTATCTTTTTATTTATTTATAACAAAGAGGATGGGGTGGGGTGGGGGTTCTATGGGGGTACTTCTATTGGGCTAATTCCGGTAACGTTTTGCTTCCTGGCCATACGGTGAGTAAAATCAAGACTACAGACTAAAATTATTCCACCATGTAGAGTTATAAGATCTACTTATGTAGCTGGTCTTATTGAGGATGCAGATTTTCTCTCACGAAAGTTTAAAGTGTAGATCTTGTGTTAAATAGGATTTTTATGAGAGAGAGAGAGAGAGAGAGAGAGAGAGAGAGAGAGAGAGAGAGAGAGCTAAAAAAAAGAATTCCGACTTAGTTGAGATCGGCCCAATGTGTTATGTACTTCCGGTCATACACACGAGACCATTGCAGCGATTTTTGTATTTTTCAAAGTCAAGTCCTACCTTTTTCTTTGATCGTTCTAACATTTTGTCTCTGGCTTGATATTTTTCACCGGGAACCTTTCGACGAAACACTATACTGAACACACGGGCGTGGGCAACGGTCAAAATGACCATCGGAACCACATACTGGACAATAAAGATGGACACCGTGTAAGCGTTCCTCAGGCGAAGAGAACCCCAGTCCTCTACACAGATTCCGTAAACATCAGGAGAAATATTCTCGAAAAACATCACCCTGCTCTGCAACAACACAGGCAAACCAAACATTGCCGAAAACAGCCATAGAAACATGGTGATGATTGCACCGTTTCGTTTCGTTAGTTTTTTGGCTGTTGGATACACGACGGATCGATGACGATGGAGCGTTAACGCTACCAAAGAACATGCTCTCTGAGTGACCACGACTAACTGGACATAGGAAATGAGCGGACACAACCAATGAGGGAAAGTCCAATAGTAGAACAGCAAATCGCTGACCACTGTGAAAGGCGCACAGAGAATGGCAATTGTTACATTGCTAATAGCGAAACTGCACACAAAAAGCCCACTCACTTTCTTCCTCTTCTTGGATGAAACAGAACATTTGATAACGAGGCTGTTACCGACTACGGTGAGAAGAATAATCACTGCGTATAACCCTGCCTGTGGTATTCGAAATGTTATGGGTAAAGAATACAGATCGCCTGTAAAATCATAGTCCGAGAAATTGAACAGTGTAAGATCATAGTGCGAGTAATTGAACAGTATCTCTGTGAGATTCTCCATTCCTTGTTGAAAGAAATTGTATGTGTCCTTTTCTACGTTTGAGTAGACTATTATATGGCATATCTGTATGATCGACAGTTTATCAATTAGCACCTTCAGCTACTAAATCTATGTTTGGTAATGAATGAATCATTAATCTTTTACATGTCATTTTAAACCTTGCAATATTTGATTTTTACTTTATATAATTTTTCATTTGTATTGTATGATTGTTCATTTGTGTTGTATATATATTTTTTTATTTGTAATCTAGTAACATTGAGACCCCCCAGTAAGCTCAGCGGGAGACCTTGGTGGGGACCCGTGAAACTACCGAGTTTAGACAAATGATATATACTTTTTTGACATATTTCTGTATAAAAAGGATAATATGTTTATGAGGGAGGCATACGCCCGGTCCTAGATACGCTACCAGCTAGTCTTGCACGGCACCGGTTGCGGTAGCTCAGTGATATATCGTTTGCCTCGTGGTCTGGAGGCCGTGAGTTCGAGTCCCGCTCATGCCATGGCTGTGTCAAACATAGGTAACTTTCGGCATTCAAAAGTGAGAATCACGGGTCTTTCGGATATGAATGAAAGGTGAAGATAACGAACAGTGATCAATCTCATAAATCCTTTAAGCAATACAAAATAGATCGTTGGGCAAACACGGACCCCTGGACACATCAGAGGTGGGATCAGGTGCCTAGGAGGAGTAAGCATCCCCAGTCGACCGGTCACACCCGCCGTGAGCCCTATATGAATCACATGGCGCGACAGGCGTTGGCACGTTAAATAACCTTCACTGCTAGTGTTATGCGCACTAAACATAGGTCTAATTGTGTGATGCTTCACGTGTCTATATGAGAGATAAATTCTCGAAGGGACGTAAAACAAATTCCTGCATGGATCTTGTGGTTGAACACCCGGAACATCTCGCTCGTTTTCCACACGACACAGGCCTTGACTGCATTACACATCTAAATAAACAATCCCTCGGATACAATACAAATGGAAAAAAAAAATACAATTTATGAAAATTTTGCAATACAAATGGAACTTATACAATGTAAATGAAAAATATAACATAAATGCGAAATATAGAAAACAAAATGAAACTTATACAATACAAAAGGAAAATTATAATATTAGTTTGGTGAGGACACATACTCATTCCCTGTAATGTGGCAGTATGGAAACTGAATTCAAATTTTACACTACATGTACATGGCAAATAAATTGATTTAATCGAGTAAGAAATATTTCGACTAATTCTTCTCTAGACATGTATATTCCTCTGACTATTTTGGCCATGCTCTGTCCCCAGCTTTGATCAAATTATTATCTTTATTATGTTTTTATGTAAGACCTAGTTTTTGATTTCTGGTACAGGACTGATTGTGGATTTAAAAAAAAAAAAATAACAATTCACTTTGAAAGAGAGTGAGCTCATTTGGTTGAAATTGGAGTCCAGTTGACCTCGAGAAGAAATGAAAGAAAGAGTGAGCAAACTCACATACCCCACGCTCCAACATTGGCCGACAATGCCCCCATAATGAATGGTAATGCTATGCATTACTGCAAGAATGGGGCAGACAGGCTGTAAATTCTCAGTTTAAAAGGGGCATAACTCTCAGAAACAATTTAATTTATTGAATCAGAATTTCCTGGGAATATGCACATCAACACAGTGTGTCCTAATTAACTACAGTTTCATGAAATTCTGTTGAGCAGTCTCAGAGGAGTTGCATTGACAAGAGCACAGACGGGCTCAAAATTTTAAGTTCAAAAGGGGCACAACTCCCAGAAAAATTGAATCAGAATTTCCTGGGAATATGCACATCTACACAGTGTGTCCTTAAAACTACAAAGTTTCATGAAATTCTGTTCAGCAGTTTCAGAGGAGTTGCATTGACCAAAAAAGAGAGAGAGAAAAAAAAGGGACTGAGGGACGGGTCAAAAACATTGTACCCTTCGCAAGTTCCTTATGCAGGTATTATAAAGAATACAAGAAACTAACAGACAGGGACAAAATCAATGATAAAATAACCTTCAGGGAAGCCTTACTAAAAACAAACACAACATAAAGTACATCAATATTTATTTAGATATATAATGATAATATAGTAATAAATGTAACAGTAAATATTTTCAATCAATCATGAACATCCAATGAAAAACAACTAGGAAGAACTTGCTAGGCAGGAAATGTGTTCGAATCAAAACAATTTAAATGCATAAGGTAAAACTAGCTGTAGGAAATTGACAACCTATACCAACCCCAAAAAAAATTGAGAGTTCATTTTCCAGTTTATAAAATCAGACATTGTAAAAATGTGGAAATGATTGCACTAGCCCTATGAACTGGCACACCCCAGGAGCACTGCCCAGTGCATACAAGAGAGAGAGAGAGAGAGAGAGGTAGAGAGAGAGAGAGAGGTAAAGAGAGAGAGAGAGAGAGAGGTAGAGAGAGAGAGGTATATTTAAGAAATGAATTTCATTTCTGAAAATATGTGAGGGTATGATTTGAGAAGCTTCATGCCCGCATATAAATCATGCGGTTCATGAAATGTATGCTAGAGTCAAGCATTGCAGTTCATACCCTCATGTATTTACAAATTTTCAAAAATGAAATCTATTTTTTTTATTATTTACATTCTACTTTCATTTCTGTTGGAATTAACAACCATTAAAATAGAAGTACAATATTTCTCAAAATCCATGTATGCATCGTTTACAACTGCAGTGCATGTATGAGGAAATGGTTATCAATACAATGTGTAAAGATATCCAAGGCAAACACATTGGCAATGTAAATATCCTGACTTGAATACAGCATGTAGAAAATTTAACAATTTTAGATAGTTTTGCCTATGCATATAGTAATGTACAATCCCTCAATTTATTACTGAAGTCGGGTACATGTTCATAACTCCACTTACGATTATAGTAATGTACAATCCCTCAATTTATTACTGAAGTCAGGTACATGTACATGTTCACAACTCCACTTGCGATTATTTTAAACTTGAGGACTCTTGATACACCATACACCCAGAAAACAAAAGATGTTTTCGCAGTTTGAGTGATTATGTTTTAAAATGTTTGAATTCTAAATGCCTGGTGGGTATATGCTATGGTAATTAAGAGATATCCTCAAGCAGACTTTATTAATGGCAGAGAGTCTAAACCGTTTGAGAGGGGTTCAAATCCTATCAGAGACCTTTACATTTCTTCCATTTTATTCTTTGCAAAATCTGAATTTAATTTGTAGAAAAGCAAAAATACCAACATTGATACCCTATCTATTATTTCATTATCATTTGAATGAAACACCAGGCATGAAATTATTGGCCCCCCCCCCCCAAAAAAAAACAAAAAAACCCCCATTCGTTTAGTGTATCATTGCTCCTTAATACAACATAAATGTCAAGTACATAATATTATGTAAATAATGAAATGCCATCTTCTTGTAAATATTCTTCACGCCATCATTATATATCCTAATTATTCTAAATATTTCATATGTCCAACATCTAATATTAAATAAGCAAGCATATCACAAACCATCATCCAAATATTTCACTGATCGTGAACTATTTCATGCACCAATATGTATTTTTCTCAAGATTTTATTGCTCTCCTAATGGAACAAATTAAACTTTTTGAATATGTGAAAGTATGAGTAACAAAATAGATTTTGGTCACAGGTACTCACTGCTTGTGAATGACATTTTGGTTCCCTTTACAAAGCAGTAGAAGACTAGGAATGTTTGAACATAGTGTAAATCGCAGTATGAGAGAACACCGTTAACACAGCACTTATCTGGAGTACTCTAGTACTGTCCCTCATATCCTTGAAAACAGCTGGATTACTGTTCCAAAGTTCAAGGCTAAAGAAACATGCAAGTCCAGCATCACTCATTCCCCCGGACAACGGAAATTTGAATCTGTCTTCAGGCTGGAGAGGGTTGGTCCAATGCATCCTGGGATGTTGCTATACACTGCTACATACTGAGTATCACATGTTGCTGATATGTACACAGTTTTGGCACATTTCTATTCAATCCCACAATCCTGTTCAATCCCACAATTCTGTTCAATCACTCATGGTGAGGAGAGCCACTGGAATTGTATAGCAAAAATCATTTAACTAGAATTAATTTCATTCTGTCATTTCAGACATTAGAAAGCACCATGCGCTAAAAAAAAAAATCCCACACACACAATAAACATAACTCAATATAAATACAAACTAACAACAATTACTTCATGTAGCTATTACTGAAAACCATCATGCTGAGAAAATTCTTTAAATAGGTGTAGTATGTTAAACAGAATGTCAATTTATTTTGAAAAATCATTTCTCTGTCAAAAGAAAATTCTGCACATTCACCAAATCCCAGGATTTCACAAACTACTGTACAGAAATAAACTGAAATAAACTGCCCAGCAAAACATTCAAAATCTGTCACCAATCAAAGAAATGAAAAAGGTGAGAATGAGAGGAGGAAGCAGGGGGTGTGTTTTACAAGGAAAAGGAAACCCAACTCACTCTCTCCGTTATACCTGCAGGTTCAATGGAAAATGAGATCTTAGAGCAAAAAAACACCATCATTTTGTGAATTGGTGGGTTGAAAAGAAGCCAATCACATTTTCAAGCTTTAACTTTCAAATTGGGGATCAAATGAACATTGCTATCTTGATAATGTATCCAGTGAAATTTAAATGATTTGTTGGTAAATGCACGCTTTACACATTAGCCATGCAATAGATGAGTTTGGTAGGATAGAGTAACCCACAAAACACGTGAATGATTAATTCTGTTAAAGAGAAATCACACATTGTCATTATGGCTGACTTTCAAATGGAAAATTAAATATATCGGGAAATCTTATTACCTAGCCCAATATCTCACTAGGTTAACATGTCCACTGCTGATCTGTAGAGTGCGGGTTAAGTCTAGTTGGGCATTTAATTTTATTCCAGGTTATTATTTTTTTTTTTACTAGAACTGCACTTTTTTTTCACTAAATAAGGTCAATTCAAAAGTTTTCACTTTTAAAATACCTTTGTAAATATTCTCAAATTTTCACCCTAATAATCAGGCCTGATTTCTCGCAAGAAACTTAAGTCAAAACTTGGACTTAAGTCTGAGATTTTACTCGGATTTTGACTGCTCAAATAAAACAAAACTTTAACTTAAGATTTTTTTGGGGAAATCCAAGCCAGTTCTTGCTAGTGATATTCCTTTTAGAAACCCATCTGTCACTTAATATATGAATAACTGTGTGCACAGCAGTTTCTGACAACTATGATGAAACTATTCTTTTAGATTTTTGTCCCATGCCTTAGTTTTGTAGATAATGGTGATACTTACTGTATTCTTAGAATCTTCATATGATACGATTCGCTTGGTCTGCTCGTCTGTGAAATGCACAATGGTGGCAATGACACGGGACAGGGTCTAAGACAAAAACAAAATGCCCATTGTAGAAGACATTAAATTTTAGAAATGTGTATCTCTGAAAAATTAAAACCATTACCTAAAGAGGCTTTATCAAGAGCTAGCAAGAATAATTCATTGATTCATCAAGAGCTAGCAAGTGATTTAATAGAATAGAAGTAATGATACCCTCTAAAACCATTAAATGAATGTTCAAATTTCATTGGTATGATATTTACTGTTAAATATCTGAAAGATCTAGAAATCATAAAATTCTAATACAGTAAAACTTCGGTATCTCAAACACTGATATCTCGAATACCATGGATATGTCGAAGTGATTTGGAAATCTCACCCACTTATTTTACCCTTGATATCTCAAATCCTCGGATATCTCGAAGATTTTTCTCGGTCTCATGGAGTTCGAGATAACGAGATTTGACTGTATTTCCATGTTTATTGTTGATACTATTCACTTTTTTGTACATCACAGACCACGCATACCAAACCAAATTTTACTGGCAGGCTAACTGGATATCTGTTAGCCTGTATATCTAAACCTAATCTTAACTAAGGTATGAACAAGAGAAATATACCTTTGTCTGTTTGCCCGTCATATACTGAAAGAGGATGTTCTTCAAATACTGAAAAAAAAATGTGATAAAAATACTGAATCAAGTTATTCTAGTATCAGTGAGGCAGGAACAGTATTTCATAGATATCTGACCCAAGATTGTTTCACGTGTTGGAAATCTTAATTTGAAATATTACTACTCAAAGTAACTACGAAAATATAAACTTGTGGAAGACAGCCATAAAATACATGTTGATTAAGGTAAAGCAAGTTACTTTTTATTTGTTTAACGTCCCTACACATCTAGACAGCTGATTTCTTGTGTAACACAACAACTGAATTTGGTGACATTACATTTCAGTGTCCGTTTGCGAGAACGTGAAATAACATGTGCTACATTAGAAGGATAAATAAACAAAATGAGACGTCTGACTTTACGAGAGAGGATTCTCTCAAATTCATACAAATATCAACAACTACACATGTGATAAGGAATTCACATTGTGTCGAAATGAAAGCAGTTATAAGACTACGACTACCTCTAACTGTGTGGCTTCACTCAGTAGGGGTCCTGCAGGTGTACCATCAGTGTGATAACCGGGGCTCATTGGGGGAGACTCCCTGCCAAAGTGTGAGTGGCCTCCCTTGTGAGATTCCAACTGCTCAATAAAACCAAGGGAAGTGTATATTAAAAATATTGATGAATCGACACAAAAGATACTTAATGTTTCAATTTCATAGTCTCTGCACCTTTCAAACTAGAGGCCTATGGACCACAATGCTCTCCTGAGTCAAATAGGCCCTGCTGTTCTGCTAATCAGAAAATTTTAATAAACGTCAAGAATTTTCACCCTGCTTATTTAGATACCAAACTCCCTGTCGAGGCCTCATTACATCACCTACATATAGACCTCTTCTATGTGACGCAGTACAATATACAGATTTGTATAATGTGAGTCCACGATTATCACGTGGGCAAACAACACTAAAAAATCAATGTATGCACCCAGGGTTGCATGAGCCGAGTTGCATGGGATACATTGTAAAGTCAGGAATGATGTCGCATATTCATAATTGTGAAGAACTAATTTCAGTTTTAAACTTTTCGAGTTACTGTCCAGAAACCATATTTGTCTGAAGTTTTCAATCTATTTTCGGTCACTGTGACCTTGACCTTTGACCCCTTTTCTCCAAAATCATTAGGGGCCTTGCTTTGCTGGTATCCAACAATATATCCAAGTTTCATTTGATTCAAATTAAAAATTTTCAAGTTATCCTCCGGAAACCAATTTTTGTTGTTGAATTTTCAATCTATTTTCGGTCACTGTGACTTGACCTTCGACCTATTTTCTCCAAAATCAATAGGGGTCTTCCTTGCCTGGTGCATAACAATATCTTTAAGTTTCATTTGATTCGGATTTAAACTTTCTGAGTTATCATCTGTAAACCAAATTTTTCGGAAATTTTCATTCTATATTCGGTCACTGTGACCTTAACCTTTGACCTTTTTTCTCCAAAATCAATAGGGGTCTTCCTTTCCTGGTACCCAACAATATATCAAAGTTTCATTTGATTCGGATTTAAACTTTCTGAGTTATCATCCGGAAACCAAATTTTTCTGAAATTTTCATTCTATTTTCGGTCACTGTGACCTTTACCTTTGACCATTTTCCTCCAAAATCAATAGGGGTCTTCCTTACCTAGTACCCAACAATATATCAAAGTTTCATTTGATTAGATTGAAAACTTTCTGAGTTATCATCCGAAAACCAATTGTTGACGCCTGCCCGCATCAGCAAACCAACAGTCGAGTTCATATTTAAAAGTTTGAAGATATTGACATTAAGAGCATTAATATAAATGTATAGATTTTATTTTAAACTTACAATGATCAAAAGATCCCTAAAAAGTAGGGAGACTCTGTTCAAAATATTGTGTAAAGGAATGAACTTGGTGTTTACGTTCTTGTTTTGAAAGTTGTTCATGTTTGACTTTCTGTTCCTTTTGTCATTCTACAGTGACGTCACAAAGTATATGTGGGCTAAGAAATCACTATCCCATAATGCCTAACTGGAAGAGTTTGGTTTGTGAGCAAATAAACTCTGGCGGAAGTTTGATTTAGGACCCATACTATGACCCCACCTACACCAAATGAGGTCGTGACTTAACCCAACATAATTCCACACAACAGAGGGATTCCCTATATTCATGTATCATGTACATTTTTATTTCCGATTCACCCCACCCCAACCCCATCATCCATATTTTTAAGGGGGAAAAAAAAAGAAGAATTTCAAGTATAAAGCTCTGGATTTATAATTCAGCCCAAAGCTGCCTCCTGGGCATTGATTTGAAGAAATTTGAATCTAAACTGCCAAGGGATGCTTGCCTATTGATCTGCCTAATCCTAGCCCTGCTGCTCTTAGAAGCCAGACTTTTTAAAACATTATTGTCATATAAAACTTTGATCCTCAATTAAGACCCCATCTCCCATCCTGCCCCAACCCTAAAAAAGATTTGAATAAACTTGAATCTGAACTACCTCACTATGCTTGTGCAAACTAATATCACTAATCATGGCCCTGCTACTCAAGCAAAGATTTTAAAAAGTTTTTTCCCTATACATTCCCATGTATTGAAAATTTCCAATGTAATCCCTACGATGGTTCCACCTAACTTTGAACAATTTTAAATCAGCGCTCTTTAACGAAGCTTTCCATTCAGTTTTGTCTAATCTGGCTCAGTGGTTCTTGAGAAAATGAAAATCTGAAAACCTTACATACAGACAGAAGGACGGACAGAGAGCAAGTGATCAGAAAAACCCACTCCAGCTGAGCTAAAAATCTGGGTCACAATGTTCTGAGAAATACTGCTGGTGATACATACATGAACTATGAAGAAATGTTTTATTGATAATCAATTAACACCTGCACTTGGATAACCATTAGTGATGATATAAATATATTGGAAAATCCCATCCTATGACATACCTGCTGAATTAATTGTTTTTCCCTGATTTTACTCTGAGCTAGTTGACCATTTAACTGTGCAACATGGGCCTGAAAAATAATTGCCTTATTTAAGAACCGGACTGGTGTTTGGACAAGTACCTTCTTTGACAAAGAAAGGTTGAATAGTATAGTGGATCTATACAAAGAATAAAAATACCAATAATATACATGTACAGTCTGAAACACCAGTACTGGTAATCCAGGTCCTTCAGCTTAAGGACAGAATTTCTTGAAATCAATATTTTTCACTTTGTTCATTTCCTTTAAATCAATATATGACTCATCAATCTGGACTATTTTCTAAGTCACCAAAGTGTTTATATTATGGAGATCAAGCTTGTATATTATATTTGATCAATTCTACATAAATAATCATAAAACATGCAATAATACATGAATTCAGATCACATATCAGATCAGCCAATTCACCTTAAGATCCATGTTATCTACTTCCAGGTTTTCAAACTCGGATTGCATGTTGGGATCATTGGGATCAAAGGTTATATGTTTCCTTTTACTGATTGGCTGTAGCGGTGTTTGGTTGTGCTGCATTTCCAAATTCCCTTGCAGCTGCGCAAGCTCCAGTCTGAAATCAGATTTCTTGATCATGAATACTTTCAAATTTTTGAATACAAGAAAACTTGTCACAATTAATCCAAATGTTTTGTAAAACATATTCACATTTCAACACAATACATTGAATTTTGTCATAAAAATACATGGATTCTGGAGCATGAAGACATTTTCGGAGTAGCAAGCGAGTGTTCGAAAAGTTTCATTGTACATTTTTTTTTTTTTTTTACAATACAGGGCTTGAAATTAGCAAGAAATACTTGCAAAATGCGAGTACATTTGAAAAATAGCGAGTAAAAATAGTGGACACTCGAAAATTTTAGCGAGTGGTGATTTACAAACTATGATCGTATCGTATCCGTTTTATACGGTAATGCGCCATTTGCTTTTCTTAAACTTGCACTCTGAATCATACAAACGCTTACATGAACGATCGATTTCAACAACCGTTTCTATCCGGATTTTTCTTTTACGATTTTTAAGAAACTCGGAGTCAAACAAATGCTTTAGAGATTATGATGAAAAATACATGTGCCATGAGTCCTGTTCACTTATAGGGGTGATTAAATTGAATTCTAAGTATGAGGTTTTTGTTATTCATTGATCTAAGAAGGAAAAAAAAGTCGGAGTCTATGTTTTACCAAGTCTTCCGGTAGTTATTTTTATCAGAATCATGAGAATGTCCTATCTAAATTAATTTATTGTCATATTGAGGTTGGGTTGTAGTGTTGACACGAGTGCACTGCTCACCGCGTAGACGATTATCAAAAAAGTCCATGGGGCTCATGATCGTGCTGCTTATAAAACCATGAGTCCCGGATGCGCTTTGAAAAATCACTAGTGACAACTCTGATGTGGCATGAAATTGGACCTGCGGTAAACAGGTTGTGGATTAGAGGTGCGATAATCAAGAGACCTAAACATGACTTACGTAACTTAGTGTCTTGTCCAAACGATGCCTGTTGACCCACAAGGCTCAGTAATGCATAATGATGGGGAAAATACATGTAATTGATTTTTTAAAAAAAACATGAAAAAAGAGCACTGCTTCATTATTTTTATTTTAGCTAGTAGGTTTTCATTTTAGCCTGTGGATTTTTTACCCACAGGCTAAAATTAGCCTGTGGTAGAAAAAGTTAATTTCGACCCCTGCAATATATAAATCTATTTGAACTGGATAAACATGAAATGTCTTAAAACTAGTACTTGGAATGAGAATCACTGTGCTGTAAGAGTGAAATCATTATAAGAGTGTTCACTATAACTGTGTTTTACTGTATTGCTGTAACGTTTACCATTTGCCTAATTGATTCTAACTAATTCTGGGTCACAGCATAT
The DNA here is from genome assembly GCF_947568905.1 of Ostrea edulis. NCBI lineage: Eukaryota > Metazoa > Mollusca > Bivalvia > Ostreida > Ostreidae > Ostrea > Ostrea edulis. The sequence continues at coordinate 15,518,830 of NC_079173.1, read as the reverse complement.
TAAGTTGTGACTTTTAATTAGTGAATAGTCGTGGCTGATTATAATCTTTAAAATGTTGTGACCTGTGATTATAAAATCAAGGCTGATTGTGGTCTGTGTTAATATCAAGGATGATTATCGTCTAACTACTTACAGGCCACAACATAGATAGACGATACACTTTCTTCATGCTAAATACAGACTTCTAATAAACCTCCATTATAAAGTGATGCCCCAAAGAAACGTTTCAACTGTTTTTTACCCACTCAATACTCTTGAATCCAAATATAGCAACACAATGTTTGGTTGTGTCAAGTACATGTTTAAACCCCTAATGTCTCTCATTATCAGAGTTGTGGATTGAACAATGGTTTTTCACTTTTTAAGATTATACAAGACGTTTTTAAATTTAAATAATACATAACACAGGTACAATTCACGTGTATTCTATTCTATCATAAAACCACTTAAGTTCAGGGGTGGGGGCAAATTTTCATGAATTATGGAAATTTTGTTTCATTGGAATGCAATATCATGAATATGGTTTCTATATATCGAAAAATTGCATATTAATCATATTTCTTTATGGTTTGAAATTCTTGGCACACTGATTTTGATTATGGATAACTCTGTTTACCTGATCAGGATATAGGGCTCACGGCGGGTGTGACCGTTCGACATGGGATGCTTACTCCTCCTAGGCACCTGATCCCACCTCTGGTGTGTCCGGGGTCCGTATTTGCCCAACTATCTATTTTGTATTGCTTTTAGGAGTTATGAGATTGATCACTGTTCGTTACCTTCACCTTTCATTCTTGGGATACAGATATCAATGAAATCCACAAATTAAAGCTGAACCCCCACAAAATCTACTGATTCCCAATTATCTTGGTGTATATTACCAGGTCTGCAATCTGATTAAAATATAGATCTCGCTGTGCGCTATTTGAGAGATCTGTATCTGTATTTTAATCAGATTGCCAGGTCTGTTATATAGAGTTAACTTATTTTGCTGTGTGATAATTTCTGGTTGTGGCAAGTAAAACTGTAAAGTCAACTCTCATGTACTACAAAAAGTTGTATACGTACTGACAGAGACATTATCAAGTTATTGTAGCAAAGAAGTGGAGAAAAATATATGGATCAATCCAATACAGAGACTGAACCCAGGACCCTTGTACTACTAGTTAGAGGATCTAACCGCTGGGCTGACCAGGCCAACATACAAAGCATAGTACTGTATTATTATTACAATATAAACTTAAACTTATATCAGAAATCATTTTCAGACTGAGGAGATAAAAATAAATTAGTTTTATGAAGAAATGGTAGAAAGTTGCATATGACCTTAACATGTTCAATACATTCCCTCTGCTAATAGCAACCTTTTTGCCCAATATGAACTTCTAATATCTTAATTTTCTGTACAAAGTTACAACCTTGATGAATAATCATAAAACATTTTAGCTAGTGACCTTGCCCAATGACCCTGATTTAGGGTCATGACATTGTTTATACTTTTTAATTCCGGAGTGTACATTGACACCGTGTTGCTCTTGATTGCTCTGTACACTCTGACCTGTGTTGCTCTGTACACTCTGACCTGTGTTGCTTTGTACACACTGACCTGTGTTGTTTTGTACACACTGACCTGTGTTGTTCTGTACTCTGACCTGTGTTGCTCTGTACACACTGACCTGTGTTGTTCTGTACACTCTGACCTGTGTTGCTCTGTACACTCTGACCTGTGTTGCTTTGTACACACTGACCTGTGTTGTTCTGTACACTCTGACCTGTGTTGCTCTGTACACTCTGACCTGTGTTGTTTTGTACACACTGACCTGTGTTGTTCTGTACACTCTGACCTGTGTTGCTCTATACACTCTGACCTGTGTTGTTCTGTACACTCTGACCTGTGTTGTTCTGTACACTCTGACCTGTGTTGTTCTGTACACTCTGACCTGTGTTGCTTTGTACACACTGACCTGTGTTGTTTTGTACACTCTGACCTGTGTTGCTCTGTACATTCTGACCTGTGTTGCTCTGTACACTCTGACCTGTGTTGCTTTGTACACTCTGACCCGTGTTGTTTTGTATACTCTGACCTGTGTTGCTCTGTACACATTGATCTGTGTTGCTCTGTACACACTGACCAGTGTTGTTTTGTACACTCTGACCTGTGTTGCTCTTTCAGTTGCTGTGTGCACACTAACTTGAGTACCATTGCTCTTAAAGTTGCTTTTGATTGCTGTGTATATGTGATAGTACAAATCTATTCTTATTTCTTTCTTTTGTATTTATTCATTTTTGTCGTTTGATTATATTGTTGAAAAGTTTAGTAAATATTCTTTAGTCAGATTGAGTAGGACTTCTACTGCGCATTGGATTGAGTTGATTCTTTTGTAACGCTAAATTTCATTGGTCATTAAGTATTACCCAATAGTCATGATTCACCTTTTACTGTAAGTTACCGTTCAAACTGAGTAAATCAGAGCAGTGTACATTTTTACTTTGAAGATCTGTCTAGCTTCTACAGGTGCATCTTGTGGTATGTGAGAATCATGTTTACTTAGGTCTTACCTTACTACAATATTTTTGTGTATGACTCTTATTCTTAATTGCAATGTTTATACTTTAATCATTGTATTTTTGCAGTTCAAGTTGTCTAAGTATATTTTCAGAATTTGTTTGTAAGTTCCAAGGTCAATTTCGTATAAAACATGTTTTTATTATAAATGTATGCTGTTTTATTGGTAAATTATTGTCAACAGTTTATCTAAATTATAAAATTGTACTTTTTGTCTAATACATTTGTTATTTGTTTTGCTTATAGGTCAATGCCGTATAAATTTATACAAAATAAATCAACATAAGCCGAATCACGTACGACTTCTTCCATGCTGCTTGGATACATATACACTGACCAGCGTTGCTCTTTGAGTAGCGTCTGATTGCTGTGTATATATTAAATATACCCATGTTGCTCTTTGAGTTGCTTTTGATTGCTGTGTGCACACTAACCTGTGTTGCTCTTTGAGTTGCTGAATCTGCTGGGTAAGCTGCATGACTTGTTGCTGTAGAATGGTTGCACTCCCTGAGCCACTTTGTAGAGCATTTATTGCCAGCTGATTGTGATGAAGCAATTCCTAGTTAAGTAAAACATTTCCACACTTAACAACATCACAGTTTTAAAATAATTCACACATACATCTAATACACAAGTTTTGAGAGGTATTTGATTTAGATACTTTGGAGGACTCCTACACAGTAAGGAATGAAACAATTTACACGTTGGGTGTGGGAAAATACCCATCTGATTGCCTAATGAATGGACACATCTCCTACCTTTTTCATATTCTTTATTGTTTACCTCATTCAATGTGATGGCACTGTCCCACTTAGGTATTCAGAGTAGTACTAAATACACCTCCTACACAGAAGAGCTCTTATCTCAAAACTTGCATATTAAAGGAACAGCTTTAGAACAATTGACACACCAAAACATGACAATATACTTTCACAGCACATTGACACACAATAAGCTAAAATGAAAATGTTCAGTACAATTGACACACAATCAGTTAACTAAAGGAACAATATAAACATACATTTGTAAACGAGTTTATTACTTGACAATCTAATGAATGTTAAAAAAAACAATATCAATTTTAAATGATAAACACAACAAAATTTTAAATGTACATTGAATTCCTTTGCCTTCCTCTGTTGTTACATATAGAGTCAAGGTATGTCATTGACAAGTATATGCAAAGCTGTATCTTATAATTGTTCAGTACAGGTCAAAAGTACACCCCCCCCCCTTCCCCCCCAAAAAACCCAAGGACCACCTTGAATATAATGTCTATACGATCTCGTATAGTGTGACACAGATGCTAACAGAGTGCAATACTGAGGGCATTAGGAACTTTCTAAACATGGTAGCCCATGATGGACTTTTAGTGTATTTGAAATACACATACACATACATGCCAACTTTCCCGATTTGTGCGGGATTCTCCCGATTTGAAGCAACTGAAAAGGCAAATCCCGATATCCCGATCGGGATTGCAAAAATACCCCGAAATCCCGATTTTCTAAAAATATCTCCCATTTTACGACAACAAACCCCCATTTCCAACCGGATTTGAAACCCCGCGTCACTTCTGAACTGGCCAATCAGAAATCGGGACAATAGTCAGCCATTGCTGTTTACCTGTGTCGCATGGTGTCGGGTTGGTCTTACTGTGTCGGGGTGTTTATTGGACAGTACGAAGCATGTTTTGATAGTAATTAATCGGGAAGACGAATTTCAAATTGACATATCCTTTGCACAAACATGAATGACAACGATGATAGTGTCACCACCAAACAATCGGACATTCCCGATTTTTGCCTCTCGCTGACAGCATCCAAAAATTGCAATAAGGTACATCAAATATATATTTTTTCCAACTATCCAAATCTATCCGTCTATAGCGATGTATTATATAGTCTATATAGTGTAGTATTCAATAAATAGACTTTGTGATGCGTAATTCGCAGTCTGTACTGAATTTTATATTTAGCAAGTAGCCTTAATTTACAAGTAAAACGGAATATTTTGATGTGTTTTTTTCCTGGTAATTATTTCAGATGTCATGGGTGCAAAGGTTTTGTTCGCAAACTTCATAGCAGGGCAGATCACTCCTTTTCTGGTTGCAATGCAGATTATTCCACCAGACTCTGCAAGCCCATGTTTACAGACAAGCAAGATTGCCTTTGTAGTCGTACCTAAATGCATGAGCTTTAATTTAAATTTTGATATATAGACCGGCCAATGTTTATTGTATGGTGTATAAGGATGCACCTTAAGTATTATTTGATGATATGTATGTGACTTGTTGTTGGAGAGGATTTTTTGCTGATTAGATGATTTTAATAAAATATCTATGTATATCTTTCAAAGTTTTTTTTTTATATAGTTAATGGTCAAACACACTTGCTGTTGTGTTAATATATGATACATTTACAATGATTTGATTGATATTTTATTTGAAAAGACAAATATTTATTTTCATGCTAAAATGTCGTGAATTTTGAGCTTTGAAAAAAGGTTGTCGCGCGCAAAATCCCCCATGGGGATTTTTAAAAGTTGGCATGTATGCATACACCATGGACACCATGTCATGTCATGTCCATGGTGTAACACGGACCATGTGTTTTCCACCGTGCAACGGGGAATACTTGTGGCCTGTACTGTAGCTAGCTGAAGCTTATATAGAAAGTTGTAACTTACATAGAAAGCTGTAGCTTAAAATACAGATTAGCTGATCACCAAAGGTCGAATGCAAACTATATATATTAAATGAAAATATAACCCTCATCTTGATTTGAAATTGAGCTTAAACTTGTCGTTCATATTAGACAGAGAGAAAAAACACACAGATCAAGAGAATCACCCTCCCCCTTTCAACCATGGATATAAACTTGTAAACAGTAGAAGTACATGCAGATCAAAACACTGGTACATGTATATAACAATTACAATAATAAAGAGACAGAGTGATTAGTACAAATGATGGTAGGTTAGTATGAATAAATGTAATTAGTACAAATAATGGTAGGTTAGCATGAATAAATACTCCAACCAGACACTAAGAAGCTAAATAATGAAATGGACAGAAAGAGACCGACGGGCCTTCACAGTCACCTGAGTATCATATAGGAGGACCAGTTTACTTGTGACTGGCGTACCAAGTGGGCGTTTTCATCTGTTGATTTCATTGTGATTGGAAGTGACCACATCACTAGAAGCATATTGATCATCCCAGATTTTCTATCAAGAATTCGAGTTTCAACTTGGTGATCCAACCCATCTCATCCCGTCCCCGGGGTTACCCTAGCTAAGCACACTTTTTATTACCTTTCTAATGATATGTCACATGACCACTTTTTAAAAACTTTTGACTTTGCTGTACTAGACAAAGAAGATATCTAAAAGATTAAAAGCATTTTCACTTGAAGACAAATTAAACCTTATACTAATTTCTTAATCCCTGACCCTCGGGTCATGAAATTGACAAATTTGGTAGATAGCTATGCACTCAGTCTAGATACAGTAAAACACAGTTATTGAGAATTACATACAGTGATAGTGGCCCAATAAAACAAAATATGGCAACCTCAAACTAAGCAACAGATGTTGCTTAGGATAGCGGAATTTGCTTTGTCAAAGGGCAAATGAATTCTGTTGATCGGGTTTTACTGACTGGGGACATTTCCCTGCACACTAACCATTTAACAATTCACATTAGATATTCGAAAACTGATCAATTAGGAAGTGGCACCACAATAAGATGTACATAAGATGATTGGAATTGTTTGTCCAATACAGGTCATGCACGATTATATGGAGGTTAGGGCACCGAAAGCGGGGCCATTATTTTGTCATTACTCTGGTCAGCTTCTTACTCGTTACCAATTTACCTCAGTTTTGTCACGCTCGCTTAATTTAGCTGGGACAAATTTGTTTCAAATCCCACTCGTTTCGCATTGGCGCAGCAACTACACTCGTAAAACAAGGTATGCCAGCTGAAGTTATTCAAGCGGCAGGTCAATGGAGATGCCATGAACTTGAAAATTTGCAGTATTGATTGATGATTGAATTGCTGTCAGTGAATGATCGAATTATTGTTGACATTGAATTGTCAGACTATTGATTGATTGATTATCTAATTCTTGTACTATTAATTGATTGATTTATTGATTGATTTATTGTATTTGCATTGGTGATGTTGTTTACCTGGTGCACAATTCGCCCACCTGGGGCCGTCACGATTGATTGATTGTTGAGGGGGCGGCTCTGTGGTAGCCCCCGACCATCATCGCGGCCAAAAGCACCAAAACAAATAAATATCGTTCATCATTGATAGTGGTTGTACAGTGCTATTTTTGGACAGGAATCGGTGATAATTTCAAATTAAATTTAATAATTTAAAGAAATAAAATAATATATTTTTATTCTCACTTTCACACATACACTGTAGGATACGTACTATACGTAGATTTCTATCATATTTTATTTTCTGTGTATTCCCCTACGTATAGAAAATAGCACCTAGGTAGACCCTGGCCACTCCCGTTAAATAACAGCTATTTTGATTAGGTCCCGCCTACTTTTTTTTGTATCTGTATAGTTGTGAAATGGGTCCTTCTGGCCACAAGCAGAAAGATACCTTAAAAATCACCATCTTTGTTCTTCTGCAACCAGAGATTCTGTATCACAAAACTTGTAAAATTTCAGAAAAGTGAAATATGTTCTAAAGTTTAAATCTTCCAACAAATAACGACGAATAGGAACGGTTGCAAATAGGTCACCACAAACTTGGGTGACCTAAAAAGGTATTCCACACAGTGCAAATGAACTCTACCTGTGGTTCTATGACACTCGGTCCACTGGCATGCAGCAGGGGCACCTGCTATAACAACCATAATGAAAGCAGTTCACTTAAAAGTTTTGGGTGGGTGGGTGCTAAATTGTTTTTTTTTAAAAAAAGAATTGTGGGAACAAATAAACAAATAAAAATTAACTGAAAATCACAATGAGCAGCTTAGATAAAACATCAACTAGTTGCAATTGAAAAAGTTTCAACTTGTTGGTTTTTAACTCAAACCTCGACAAACAGAAATTATCATTTATGACTGTTGAATATAATACACACATACTCAATAAATTATTTATACATGTATATACATTATACACAGTGTCACCTCGGTACATCGCCTGTTTTTGTGTCATAGTAAGTTCTATGATGACTAAATACATTGAGCGGTTGACAAATGCATGAAATGGGTGCAACTTTTGTCCTGAAACACAGAAATATGACGTCACACACCTCAATACACACAAAGGTCACATGGTACACAAAATCTACACCAGCTGATAGTTGTTTCTCCGTTGTTTAAGCATGGGCAATTTTACTGGACAATTTCTGAGACAATTTTTAAATCATTAATATGTTATTGCAATTACCTGTACTTGACTGTTTTCATGAAGCACTAAATTTAGATTCGTTGATTTACAGGACAGGCCAATTATGTATAATTATGGCTTCTGATCCCTGGTCAATGGCATTGTTATCAGGGGCGGGGGATGGGGGGGATGTATAAAGGCAATTTGGCCTTTTGTGCCTGAAAATGGGTGGCGGATGGCCATAGACAAGTTTGATGTTATATCGTGTTTGTTTGGCATTACAGTGGAGCCTCGTTATTCTGGACACTTTGGTTCCCAGCAAAACCGTCCGGATAAATGAAGCGTCCGGATAATTGAATTGCATATTTTCTATCTTTACATAAGTAACCAATATATGCCTACTTTATTGATGCATAGTGATTTAAACACATTCTATCATTGGATTTGACCATTTGCATTATGATAATGTTAACATTTACATGTATTTCAAAGCACTAAAATTTAATGTACCTGTTCCGTGTATTTGCCTGTTCTTAAATTGTACATATATATGAGCCCTACAAATAAATATACAAAACTGTGTACCGTATGCACTAAAACAAATAATGAAGCACTATATGTAACTATAAGTAAATAAATCATTAGTAACTAACATAATCATTTACACTTCAAACATTTCATCACACTTTTACTTCTTAAAGAGGCCGGTTTCCATCTGTCACGATTCACGGGTTCGGCGGTCTGTTAAAATAATCTTCATCATCCAAAGTTGATATAAGAATTTCGTGATTATCATGTCAGTTGACAACATTCTTTAACCAAAATTCAATCTGCCAGAATTTATATTTCTTATTCTATAATTATCCAAGACAATATCGGGAGAATAAAATCATTTAAGCTCATAATATCAAGACCTACTACTGCTTTGATCTAGCCACACGCACCTATTATTTCCATGATGCGATAATAAAGAACAAAACTCGGGTGAAACTAACCTTACGGGTACATACAAAATTTTATTTTCATTTTCACTTCTACCCAGATTTTAAAAATTCGAAAGCAATAAAGCTCTATTACATCATAACAATTTAGAATGGCACGCATGTAGAATGTACCTGTGTACGATTGATTCAATCGTACATAGGTACATTCTACATGCGTGCCATTCTAAACGTTAAAAACTTACTACATATACATGTGCATGAACATACATGTATATTTCACGCCAATGAACAGTATAAAATCCAGAATCTAGAAGTATAATCTACACTCTTTAGATTTGCATAAGCCGACAATCAATTTTCGAATCAGTACAACTGATATGTGTAGCAGTTTAAAAATTATCATTAAGGCATGATGTTTAATTTATTAATACTATTAGGCTATTGATCAAGACTATAAAATAATATGCAACAAATGTATTTACAAAATTCAACACTACACGCAATAAAGATCTTATGTGCGAAAATTGGCAATACAATGTCTTGATTGGGCACTTGCTATCTACCTGACATATCATCACACACCACCTTTATTATAGGGAGGTGTTGACAGGGTACAGGTAATCGCTTCAATTAGACAGTTTGGCTTGTTTTCTTTATAATTTACGCCTTGCTAAAATTGTACGACACAGACCTTCCCTAAACAAAATTACCGTCCGGATTAACGGTACAATTTTCAATGCATTATAACGTTTTGTTGTAAAAAGTGACTGTCCGAATTTCCAGATTAATGATGCAAAATAATGTATAAAAATTCCGTTCCCTAGAAAAATCGTCCGGAAGGTGAAGCATCTGGATTAATGGCGTCCGGATTACCGAGGCTCCACTGTATATTGGTTTTTCTTTATTGTAAATGGGAATCCGTTCTACACATTTTGATGGCGGTATGAGGGGGCGGCAATATACCGAGGAGACACTGTGTGTGTGTGTTGGTGTGTGTATAAACTTCCAATCATCTAATCCATTACCTTCCTCTCCGAGTTCCACTCCTGAGAGAGAGCACTCACTTCCTCTTTATGAACCACTTCCTGCTGCTGCAGTGCCCTCTGTTGAGCTTGTTTAAGCCTCTCCTCCATTTCGTACAGCTCCATCTGGTGTTGCTGTTTGGACTCTGTCAAATCTTGTTGTAACTGAGTGATCTTAGATGAAGACTCATCTCTCTGCTCCTAAAACAAAAACCTTTGTTTTATATTCTACAGTGAAAGATGTACTATGTTAGACAAACTCTTACAAACCTTTTTGAATGTTAAGATTACAGACTCAAAGGTAACAATTTTCATGAAGAACACTTAACAAGTCCAGTTACAAAATTATCAGCACTTTTAACTTAAAACTTTGAAACCTGAATGACACACGAGTCCCTGCTTACTGGACATCTATTAAGGAATGAAAGTAATTTTCATTTGTTTTATATGATATAAAGTATGTTGGGGCAGTTTACGCATTATAAACCATGAAGCGGTTTATAAAATTGCGTAAACTGTCCAAACTTACTTTGTATCCTATAAAACAAATAAAAATTACTTTCATTCCATATAATTTAATTCACTAAACGGGGTTTGATATTATTTGATGGATAATTCTAATTGAATTTTATATGACGTGGACCAATATCACTGTACCAACAAAATGGAAATTGAACGGCTAGTAAACATATTGTGACGTCATTACTATAACATCATATAGCGGGACTACGGGTAATTTTGTTTATACAATTTAAAGAATGTTGATACAGTGAGATAAACCAATCAAATTGTTTGTAACAAGTAAAATTCCCAGTGACTTTTTGCCCTACATGTATTTTACCTTTAATTTGGCTTCATACTCCAATGTGACCTCGTCGATTCTGTCGTCCCTCTCCTGGAGATCGCGAGTCAGCTCCTCCACCACTTGTTTGTGTTCTAATAATAGCCTGTCCTCCCCGACATGTGACTTGTCTGTCGTATCAGAAGGAAACACATGTACAGTAAGCTATATTATGTACAGATCTGAAGAGGATTCTCAAGGAATGAATTTGATGGCAAAGTATGTATATGGTACAGATTATGCTTACATACTGCAAAGCTTAATATATTCTTTGATAATTATCACTTTAATTACATTTTCAGGATGAATTTCAAACAAAAACATTAACAAGAGGCCCATGGGCCTAGAATCACTCTTCTGATACATTGTAGAACAGGCAAAAATTCTCACTAACCAAGATTCATCAATTTATCATTAACAAAGTTTGATGATGTTAAGTCAAATAGTACCTGAAAATTTAAATGTAACTGTCCAAAAGTAGGTCACGGTGACCTACTTTTGGTCGACACACTGAAGACTCAAGATGCATCAACTAACAAGTCAAATAGTATTCAAATATAGCCGTCAAATTCCAAAAGAAGGCCACAGTGACCTACTTTTTGGTCGACCCACTCCAAAGACTCAAGATGCATCAACTGACAAAGTTTGATAATTGAAGTCAAATAGTATCTGAAATATTCAGATATAAACGTCAAATTCCAAAAGTAGGTCACAGTGACCTACTTTTTGGTCGACACACTCTGAAGACTCAAGACCCATCAACTCACAAAGTTTGATAATTGTAAGTCAAATAGTATCTGAAATATTAAAATATAGCCGTCAAATTCCAAAAGTAGGTCACAGTGACCTACTTTTTGGTCAACAAACTATGAAGACTCAAGATGCATCAACTGACAAAGTTTGATAATCCTAGCTTTCATAGTGTCCAAAATATGCATCTAAAATTGAAAATGTGAAATTTGAATGTCTGCAAAATTCAAAAGTAGGTCACTGTGACCTACTTTTTTATAAATATGTTTCGAGGCCTCTAGACGCATCAACTTACAAGGTTTGATGATTCTAAACCTCTCGGTATCTGAAATAACAACCTAAAATGTATTCATAAATGATTAGCCATAAAATTGAGAAAGTAGGTCATGGTGGCATACTTTTCACATGACGCAGTTTAAGGTCCCATGATCCATCAACTGACAACTTTTGATGATCATAGGCTCAAAAGTGTCCAAGATATGCATCAAAATCCATTTAATAATAATTACCTGCCAAATTCAAAAAGTAGGTCACCATGACCTACTTTTGAGACAACATGATATTAGGTCCTAAGATGCATCAACTGACAAAATTTGATGATCCTAGTCCTTATACTAAGCAAAATATCAAAGTTTTAACAAAACAAAATTTAAGGTCAACTTTGAAGTGACCTTGAGACCGTACCCTTTGCCCCAGGATGATGCCTTGAACAATTTTTTATCTACAACCTATCCTCATCCTTATGCATAAGTTTGGTGATAATTTGCCCAGTGGTTCTTGAGAAGAAGATTTTTTAGCAACCACTACTTTTGTTTGCATTTTCCCAATTATCTCCCCTTGTTAAAGGATCACAACCCTAATTTTATTACAAATGAAAGCCCTTGGGCCAAGGATACCCTGTGATAAATTTGACAAAAATTGGCCAAGGGGTTCTTGAGATATAGCCCTTTTTCCAAAAAGTTGACGCACACCGCACGCCAGACATAAGGCCATATGATTAGCTCTTTGAGCCTTCGGCTCAGAAGAGCTAAAAATCTATTAATGATGTGACCATGATTTAAGGAGTAAAATTACAAGACTCTCTTATGAGTAGCCATGAAATATAAACTTAAGTAATTCCCTCCGATTGGTTGCAAAACAGCAGTAAAACCCAAGACTTGACCTAGGATATGAATTCTATGACATTAAATTTGGCAACTACATTGCTGACCATAAAATCAATGGAGTAGTGTTTGAGTAAATTTTAAAATTCTTCTCCTTTGAATAAAAACCTAGAGATTTTCTGCACACACACACACATACATAATAGTAATTTTGATACTTTATTTACATATTACAATTGTAAACCTTTAAAGTCCAAATGACTGGAGTAAAACAAGTCATTATGCATGATTGTATTACGATTTGACAAAGTTTTTATAGAATCTCTTACCGAAGGCATCAGAGAATTAGACAGAGTGTTTATAGAATCTCTTACCGAAGGCATCAGAGAATTAGACAGTGTTTATAGAATATCTTACCGAGGGCATCAGAGAATTAAACATTGTTTATAGAATATCTTACTGAGGGCCTCGGAGAATTAGACATTGTTTATACAATATCTTACTGAGGGCCTCGGAGAATTAGACATTGTTTATACAATATCTTACTGAGGGCCTCGGAGAATTAGACCGTGTTTATAGAATTTCTTACTGAGGGCCTCGGAGAATTAGACATTATTTATAGAATATCTTACTAAGGGCTTCGGAGAATTAGACATTGTTTATAGAATCTCTTACTGAGGGCCTCGGAGAATTAGGCATTGTTTATAGAATTTCTTACTGAGGGCCTCTGAGAATTAGACCGTGTTTATAGAATTTCTTACTGAGGGCCTTGAAGAATTAGACATTGTTTATAGAATCTCTTACTGAGGGCCTCGGAGAATTAGACATTGTTTATAGAATCTCTTACTGAGGGCCTCGGAGAATTAGACATTGTTTTTAGAATATCTTACTGAGGGCCTCGGAGAATTAGACAGTGTTTATAGAATCTCTTACCGAGGGCCTCAGAGAATTAGACAAAACATTTATAGAATTTCTTACCGAGGGCCTCGGGGAATTAAACAGTGTTTATAGAATTTCTTACTGAGGGCATCAGAGAATTAGACAAGGTGTTTATAGAATCTCTTACCGAGGGCATCAGAGAATTAGACAAAACATTTATAGAATTTCTTACTGAGGGGCTCAGAGAATTAGACAAAACATTTATAGAATCTCTTACTGAGGGCCTCGGAGAAAGTGGTCTCAAACTCCTTCTCCTTCTCCGCCACTTTCTGGTGGAACTCTTTGACGAGTTGTTTGATCTTGGATGTGTGATCGTTTTCCCGATCCTCTAACATCTCCTCGTAGTGGACCTTCATCTTCTGTAGCTCCTCTTTCTGACCGGAGGAAGAGGACTTGGTCTGCTGGTCAGAGCTGACTTTATAATCCTGATACTCTTGTTGCAATTTCTTCAATGACGAATCCAACTCCTCATTTCTGGATTTCAAAGAATTCAGTTCCTCAGAATGGTCCCTGTTTAACTGAGATAAGGATTCACACAAGGCGGAGTTTTCCTGTGTCAGACTGTCTATGGTTTTCGACATCTCTCTTTCCTTTGAAGCTGCCTCCTCAAACTTGTTTTTCACAGAATTTTCACTCCCTTGCATCACCTCCATTTTCTGAACATGTTCAGCTATCACAGACTCACGGTTTTTAATCTCTTGTTCATGTAAAGTCAACAAATGCAACTTTTCTTTGTCGAACTGTTCAACAATATTCTGCCTCTCCTCTGACAAACTCTGCACTTGGGATTGTAACTCCAATATCCGTCTTTCCAATTCGTCACCCTTTGCCTGTTCCTGTTTCATCTGCTCCTCCACAGTTTCCTTCTCCACCATCAGACCTTCTACCTTTTTCTCCAGTTCCATTTTGATGTTTTCGCTCCCCTCCTGACTCTGTTTCTTAATGTTTGCTACGTATGCCTCTGCCTTTTTCTTGTATTCGGCTATTTTGGAATTTTCAGACTCCAGTTTGGAAGACATAGCGGCTAACTCTAGGGAATGCTTCTCCTGAAGCTCTGATATCTCCTGTTTAAATTGTTCAGTTATCACTTCTCTCTCTTTCATCAGACTCTCTAATTTTTCACCCATACTAGATAACTCCTCTCCACGTTTAGCGTCTGTGTCAGACAATTCCGTGACTGAAATCTTCAATGTATTGTTTTCTGTCACTAATTTTTCTACTTCACTCTTTAAATCACTAATATTTTGTTCATATTGAAGAACAGTTTTCTCCGTCTCAATTAACTGTTCTTTAGAGTTTTGTACATTACACAACCTAGCCTCATACTCCTCATGCAATTTGCTTTTCTCTGCTTCAATGTCAGATAATTTGGTTTGTAATTCAGTAAGTGTATTTCCTTGACCTTTCAAATCACTGACCAATACTGACTTTTCACTCTGAAGCTGTTCAGACTCAGATTTCAGCTGAGTCAGCTGATTATTAACCTCTGATAGTTCTTTCTTTAATTCCCCACTCAACACACCTTCTTCCTTCAACAAACTTTCCAACTCACCCACTCTCTCACTTAACTGTTCAACCCTCACTTCCTTTTCACTCAATATTTTATCTTTCTCTTCCACACACAACCTGAAGTCCTTGACCTCATTTTCCTTTGCAGCAACCAAAGACTCCAATTCTTGGATCCGTCCTTGTAACTGCAAGATTCTTTGATCTTTCTCCTCCGCCACCTTCTCAAACTCCTGAATCTTCTTCTCCAGGTCTACGATAGCCAACTTGGACTCCCCGGACGTCTCCTCCAGCTGTAGTAATTTGGTGTTGGCGTGAGTCAGTTCTTCTGACATGGCCTCTTTATCTGTCCTTTCCTGGGCCAGCTCTGTCTCTAACTCTGTCAATCTCTGCCGAACCTCCCCCGACTCCTGCGACATTGAACTGACCTTGGTCTGGTTCTCCTTCTGAAACTCCTTTAGTTTGGCCATGTACTTCTGCTTCAGCTCCTGCATCTTATTCTTCCACTGTTCATCCACTTTCTGAATCTCCAGTTTCCCACTCTCTTCCTGCTGTTCTAGTTTGTGCTTGTATTCCTCTATCTGGGACTCGTACTGCTGAATACAATCATGAAGTTTCTCCTCTGTATGGCTAACCTTACTGTTCAGCTGAGTCAGAATTGCCTGCAGTTCCGTGTCATTTTCAGACATTTCTGATAGTCTCTTTTCATACTCTTGTTCACCTTTTGATTTCTCCATTTGTATTTTCTCGATCTGTTGATTGCACTGGTGTTGAATCTGCTCTAACTTCTGAGTCAATTCTTGTTCTTTCTCTGCTAATTTATTTTCCAATTCTTTGACTTTAGTCTCCTTTTCCTGCAAGTCTTCACCTTTAGTTTGAGAAGTTTCATTCACTTCTTTCAACATTTCCTCCATGGATCTGTTTGTGTTGGTAACCTGGTCTATTTCATCTTCTAGGTTTTTAATTTGTTGATCTTTTTCTGATGTCTCCTTTTCATGTTTCTCGGACACTGTGTAAAGTTGCTGACTTAAGTCTTTCACCTGTTCCTCTAAAGCTGCCAAATTCTCTTTGTTCGTTTGCTCAGATTCTCTTAATGAATTTATCTCTTCTTGGTACTTGGATGAAGACAGTGCTTTGCTTTCTACAAGGCTGTTCCTCTCTGTTTCTAAACTGTTCATATTTTCCTCCATTTTTGCCAATTTGTCTTCTGCTTCTTGAAGTTTCCAATTCAAATTTTCAATAGTTTTCTTGCTGGATTCCTCAAAATGAGTGCGACTCTCAGTCATTTCTGTCAACAAAGTCTCCTTACTTTCCTGAGCAGATTTCAGGTCTGAGTTGAGATGTTGGATCATTGTCTCCTTCTGTGCGATGCTCTGCTTTAGATTAGACTGTACCTCGGCCATCTTTTCCTGGTAGTCTCCAGTCATTCTGGCACATTCCTCTTGGTGTTTACTGACCAGGCCTTCATGTATTTTGTCAAATTCTTCCTTTTCCTTCTGAAGTTTTCTCTCCCAATCCTGAACCAAACTCTCCACCTCTCTCTTGTGATTTTCCTCAATCTGTTCAATCTCTTGTATCTTTCTCGTTTCAAAGTTCTGCATAAGATCCTCAGCATTCAGTTCTTTCTGTTTGGTTAGCTCTGTCAATTTCTCTTCAAACTCTACTTCTCTCTGTTTTAGCTTCTCTTGGAATTCTTCTCTGAGTTTGTTCACTTGTTCTTTGTGCTGTGATGTCATTTCCTCTGACTGAGCTTGAAAGCTGACCTCTAGCCTCTGGTGGTTCACCCTTTCCTCTTCCAGTCTCTGCTGAGCATCTCTCAGCTCTTCATTGTGTTTGTCTATCAGATTCTTCCTCTCTATCTCCAAATCCTGATACTTTTGTCCACTCTCATCTAAACTGTCCTTCAGCTCCTTCAGTCTAGTTTTGGCTTCTGTTCTCAATCTATCAAACTTTTCTTTCTGTTGGTTTATCTCCTCTTCTTTGCTTCCAAGAATTTCTGACAGTTCATGCTTCTCTGTTTCCATCTCCTTCATTTTGCTCTCCAGTTCTTTCATGTATACAGCGTTTTCCTCCACCACTTTCTTCATGGTGTGGACCTCCTCTTCCTTCTGTACAATGGCTTCCTCCCTATCACTGACAGCCTCCTGCAGTGACGTGATCTTCTGGTCTAGACTGGATTTCTCCTGCTGAAGCTGCTGCTGGTTGGAGGTGAACATCTCCTGAGTCTCCTTCACTTTCTGATTTAAATCGTCATTTAATTTCAAGGACTCCGATAACGACACTTCAAAACTATTGATCTTTTCTTCTAAGAAAGATTTCTCTTTGTGAGATTGGGAGAGTTTGTTTTCCACTTTTTCACACTGCTTATCCAGCTCTGTAACCTTTTGCTCTGCCTTCTGTAACTTCCCTACCAGTTCTGTGATCTCCTGATCCTTCTCTTCTATCTGATTGGTCAGTGCTTTCATACTCTCGTCGGATGACGCTGATATGGCTGTCATGGTGTCACTGTTCTCCTGGGTGAGCTCGGAGATCCTGTCTCTATAACTCTTTTCCTGATTTTCTTTCTGCTCTATCATTTTCACAATGTCATTCTCCAGATCCTTTTTATCTCTTCCTAACTTTTCCATATTCTTAGTCAAAGTTTCCAATTCTAACCCCAGTTCTTCGATTCTAACGTCTTTTTTGGACTGAGCATTAGTACTTTCTGTCAACAGCTCTTCGTACGCCACATTGTGGTGTTTTAACTGCTCTTGTTTCTCCGATAACTCTCTCTCCACATGTTCTTTCTCCCCTTTGACTTGCTGTATTGACAGATTCATGGCCTCCACCTGCTGTGCTCTCTCCTGCAGAAGCTGCTCATAGTTTGACTTCATGGACTTAATCTGTTCTTTGTAATAACCCTCTAGCTCTGAGTTGGCACCCTGCATGGCGTCTTCCTGCTTACGAGTAAACTCTGCCATCTGCACATTGTGAGTCTCCATTACGGCCTGAAGCTTCTCCTGCCAGTGTTGGTCCTTCTCATGGAGTGATGCATCCATCTCAGTTTTGTGAGTGGCCTCCAGGGTTTGTAATTGGTGTGCTGCCTCATCCTGTATTTTCTGGATCTTGGTCTCTACCTCTGCTGATAGTTTCGTAACTGTGTTCTGAAGTTCCACCAACTCTCCTTCTAGCCTTTCTTTTTCCTAACGAAGATAAAAAGTAGTTCCAATGAATTGAAAATAAGATCGATATGCTTTCTTTGTTTTGTACTTCACATTAAGCACATTTATCACATCATTACTAAAATTGGCACCGATGGAATCTTAGTCTATAGATGTTGATAATCTACTCACAGAAGAGAGTGTATCCACTTGACTTTGGAGATGGTCCCTGAGGGAGTCCTGCTGTGACAGGGTAGCCATTTTTTGTAGGTCTCTCTCCTCCACTGCTAGTCTCATTTCCTGTTCTTTTTCTGCCAGTTTACGAGCTGTGTCCTCCTCCATCTGTCTGATCAACTGAGTATGTTCCTTTTCCTACAAGAAATACAAAACTTCATACAGTCAAACACGATTATAGCAAACCTCCAGGGCCAGCCAAAAACAGTTCATTATAACCAAACTTTAATATACAGTCAAACGCAGTTATAGCGAACCTCCAGGGCCATCCAAAAACAGTTTGTTGTAACCAAACTTCATTATACAGTTAAACACGGTTATAGCGAACCTCCAGGACCAGCCAAAAACAGTTCACTAAAACCAAACTTCATTATACAGTCAAACACGGTTATAGCGAACCTCTAGGGCCAGCCAAAAACAGTTCATTTTATCCAATAAAATTTTCATTATTTCCTCTCCAAGGGGAATAAATATCACTTCACAGTAAGCGTGAGTTTGTTACAAGTGTTTTCATTATGAGCATGTTTTACTGTATATATTGGTGACTGTACTGGTCAAATGCACTGTAGCATGAATGTATGCACCACTAACCGGGGACACAGTGTGAGACTCCATACCTTGGTCTCTGACAGCTCGGCATGACCTTTCTCTTTATCCAGTAGTACTTGGTGCCAGTATTGGTCCCTCTCCTCCATTGAGGCCTGCACTCGGCTGGCCACGTTCTTCTCTGTCTCCTCCTACCAAAGAAATACATTTCCTATTTATAATCTCATTTAGCTTTTCACCAGAGCAGTAATTCCATCCCAGGATTATCGATTTAACACAAATACATGTAATTCATAATGTGGAATATCGGAACTATGACTTTGTCTCCGATTCCATCGTGGCTTCAATATTTAGTATGTCAAACAGCTGATTGTCACTGTGTGTTACCTGCATACAGCTGATTGCTGCTGCCTTGGCTTTTGACAGCTCCTGAACCAAACTCTCTTTCTCTTCATCCATGGTTTTCTCAATGCTCTGGATCCTTTCCTGACTCTCTGCTTTCATCTTTTGGATCTGTTCCTCCATATCTACCTGCAGTTTCTGTTTTTCTTCCTTCAGCCTTTTAACGATCTCCCTCGATTTCTCCAATTTTTCTCTGGCTATAATAAAAATAATTATTTTGGGGGTTTATAAAACATATTCCAACGATACATTTACTGCATACTATGAAAAAAAAAGTTTCCGCCTAATTCTCCCTTGTCCCGAATAGACAAGTAAAAAAATTCTAAATTCTAGTTTCACTCAAGTGAAACTGGGTGGAATTTCTTTTTAAATATACATGAGTGAAAATTCCCCAGCATGTTTAATATTGAATGTTGAAAGGCAAAATTTCCTTCTATTCTTTTTTTCTTAAAGATTCAAATGAATAAGTTTGAATCTTACAATAATCTCGTCTTTTCTTCCTGCATGTGTTTCAAAAGTTTCTATAGCATACTTTTTAATGTCTATCTCTTTTATTCTCTATCTTTCTGTCATATGCCCCCCCCCCCCCCCCCCTTCCCAATTTGTATACCTTACAGTCCCCTACAACATTTCTGTCAAATTCTACGGATCGCCCAATTTGATTCAGAATGTAGCAGAAAAATAATGACAAATGCCTCTATAACTATATGACAAAGTCTAAGTTAACATACAGGATATAGTCAAAATAGATTTCTTAAAAAAGAAAGGGCATAAATATGGGGGGGTGGGGGGGGGGGGGGGGGGAGCCTATTTTTCTCTTGAAAAGTTGGGAAGGGGAAAAAAATGACTGTTTACTTTTACCTGCTTTCTCTAATTTGTCGATCTTTTCTTGGAATGCCTGATTCTCATGCTGGAATTGTTCTACCTGCTGGCGGGCCTGAACCAAATCTCTATCTTTTATTTGCACCTGTTCCCTGGCCTTGACAACTTCCTCATCCTTAGCCTGAATTTCCTCATGCACCTGTTGTTTGACTTCAGCAATGGCAAGCTCTCTGTCAGATTCCAACTGCTCAATTACCTCTCTAGCTTGTTTGACCTGCTTTTGAAGTTTTGATAACTGGTCTGGACTGGTAGAACCCTGAGCAGGAAAATATTTTCTCTTATTAGTGCCAGTGTAAGACAGGTATTACCAGGTGTGACATATATGCAAAATGTTTTTCTTTCTAGCACTAGCATCAGTGCGAGACGCACATTAGCATATGAGACAATCCATGTGGGACTTTTCTTTCTCACATTATCACCAGTGTGAGATCGACTTTACCCACGTGAGACAGCTATGTGAGATTTTTCTGTCTCACATTATCACCAGTGTGAGATCCGACTTTACCCACGTGAGACAGCTATGTGAGATTTTTCTGTCTCACATTATCACCAGTGTGAGATCCGACTTTACCCACGTGAGACAGCTATGTGAGATTTTTCTTTCTCACATTATCACCAGTGTGAGATCGACTTTACCCATGTGAGACAGCTATGTGAGATTTTTCTGTCTTACAATGCTGCGACACCATTGATTATGACATCATGTATTTTCTATGATTTACATTAAATTTTAATTTAAACAGTATTTTATTATGGTAATTCATAATAGGATTGGACAGCAGGCACTGCCTATATAAATCCTCTCCGTAATTTTAATAGATTTACGTTACATGGATATGTAAAATATTTTAAATTGGATTCATCAAATTTCGATTTGATATAAGATTATGCTCATATCGTGTCCATGCCCATTTAATTAAGACTACACATACCTTAAGTTTTGTTAATTCTTTGATTTCACTCGTCAGTTTAGTGTTCTCCTCCTCTAACTGAACACACTTCTCTTTATTGCCTCTAATCGTCTCTTTACAACGACTCAGTAAACCCTCCAATCTTTTGACCTTCAAAATTGGACTTAGAATTAAATAAATCACAAAAAAAAAAAAACCAAATCAATTTTCTGTGTGCAACAACAAAAAGAGAAAAAACAACCCAACATACATGTACATGCAGATTCTTAAAAATTGTCTTACTTATATTTTTGTCATTAATCCATGAAAAGAAATTTCCACAAGCAATAAATTTTGTACTAATGAATATATGAAATAAGTAAAAATGATTTAAATTTAAGTAAAATCAATGACTATGTAATATTGCAAACTTGCACAAAAATTAAAGCTCTGCATATAAAACAGATCTACAGTGTATTATCTGAGATCAGGGTACAGTTATAAACATGATAAAGACTGCTTGCATAATATTGATTTCGTAATCTTACCTTTTCTGTCAGCTGTTGTGCATCACTGTCTTCTTTTCTCCCGTCCCCTCCTGGGCCCCCCGTTACAGGGGCCTTAGAGGGGGACTTTTTACTCTTTAACTGTTCTTCAAGTTCTGGTGGAATTTCCTTTCCTTCTCTTAACAGTCTCACCTACAGCAACAGCACCTTTCTTAATCTCACAGACCACAAACACAAAATACTCCATGCTATACAATTACTGAGTATACATGTTTGTTTCACAAACAAAGAACATGACCCACGAACCATGAAAAATGGCCTAGCCTCGGATATTGATAATTTCCGTATATGATATTCTTCGAGATATAGGCTTTCTAGAAATATTTTTCTTTTCCCCATATCTTTTATACTTTTCTCTTACTATGCACACTTGCATTACATTCACTGAATATAATTATACATTGCTTCGCCCCCCTTCCCCCAATTCAGACAGTATAAAGAAATTGTTCTTAATCTCTGTTTTATTTTCATCCCAAATCACTCATATCGTAACTGATGAATTCAAAACTTGGGGAATTTAAATTCATTCATTACTCTAGAGTACCAATAAAGCAATTTGAGCTCATTCACACTACGTCATAACAATGTATTCCATGCATCTGAGCCAAAATAACAGGACAAAAAAAAGCCCCTATAATATGAGAACATATTAAGCACATGACTGCACTAGGATATTCACCCTGGCTTTCACAAACCTGTGTCCTGAAGACTTTAATATGTTCATCTTTTTCCTCTAGCATCAGCCTGTAATTCTCTTCCAGGTCCTTCTTAGCGAGCTGGTCGAGCTGAATCTGCTCCTTAAGTTCCGATATCCTCCTGAAAGCTCGATCTTGTGTCTGGGTCAGTGTGGTCTAAAAAAAAAAAAAGAGAGAGAGAGTCAGAGAGGATCATTAGCAGATTAAAGACACATAGAATTATCCAACAACTGGATTTAAAGACATGTATCATTATTCGCCAGCTGGTTTATACACATAAAGAGGAAAGAGCTCATTCTGGTATTTCAATTCCGAGCTAAACTAGATGTTGTTATGGCACGAATGGCCCTGCACTATAGCCAATTAAAATGGTGCACAGCTATACACTGGCATATCAACAGGAACAAAAGTCCCATTTCCATCAGATCATTAGCTGCTGGTCTGAAATTTTCAAAGTCCAAGGCTCTAACAGGAAAAAAGGTCCAGAAAAACACGTGCTTAAGACAATTTTCAAAGTCCAAAGCCAGAACTCAACTGAATTGCATCATCAGAGCAGAACTTGAATTTATTCTTTCAGTTATCAAAATCTAACTATATGTACGTTTACATAAAATAATCACATACCTTCACTTTGTCTCTTTCATTCACAACATCTTTATATATGTTAGCAACCTGTAAATTATACATGTATATTATTATACTTTATTTTACCAGTTAATTTAAATTATCATCTTATGAACAAAATCTATTTTTTTTAATGAAAAGTATAGGGTCTAGCTAAATCTAACACATTATAAAAAAAAAAACACATTGCAGTACTATATATAAAAGTCAAAGCAGTTTTAAGACATGCATGATGTTGACATTTTTAGATTACATCATACAACAAAGAGAGGATATTATTGGACCAATGGCAAATAAAATTTTGTTAATCAGGTCTGTCCAATCAATGATATCTGGTTATTGGCATAGGCAGTTTGCAGTCTTCTAAATGCTTTCTAATGAGATAAAATATAAATTTGACATTGTACATTAATATAACAAGAGTACCACCAACTGTACAACATATGCCCGTTAGACCTTCATTGCAATAGAGTTGTATCTGTATCCATATAAATGAAAAAAAAATCAAGAAACCGATGCACTAATCAAAATGAAGTGTGATCTGATTATGTATATTTCTGAGAGGGAGGTTGGGAAAAAACATCAGAGCAATACCTGTATTCATAAAAAAAAAATCTGAAAAATTGACCTAGTTTTACCCCTAAAGCAGGTCATGGTGCCAATCCAGCTGAAATGCAAACTGAACTTATATTCCTCTGAGAGGAAGTTTTTGACTAAATTTCAGGGCAATATCTGTATCCGTAATAAAATCAAGGTTTTTCTACTAAGTGATACTATGGCTTTGACCTTGAAAATAATAGGCATCCTCTGCATGGCATAAGGTGTATGTGTACCTAGTTTGACGGTCCTAGCCCCAACGGTTCGGTCTATATCCTGCCTAGAAAGTTTCCTTCTAAGCGATACTATGTTGACCTTTGACCTTGAGGAGTATGTGTATAAGTTCGACTGTCCTATCCCAGGATGAATTCTGCCTAAAATCTCAATAATTCAGTACAAGGTTTTCCTATTAACTGATACTACAACCTTGACCTTTGACCTTGAAAAAAACAATAGACATCTTCCTCTTATCATGGTGATCAAATGTACCAAGTTGTAAAATCCTGTAGCTTATATAGGGGTGATTTCAAGGTAACAATATAAAATGAACATCACCTTCGCACAAACTAGATATGATAAATGCAGAGTGATTCTATTTGAAAAAGAAATAATATATGATTATATGATAAGCATTTGACAATAAATTTTTTCATGTATACTGCTTATCACTTGATAACGGTAGTAAATAACGGCATACTATTGTGACATTTTCCCCGCGATGCAACTGTAAGAACTTGTACCTCGTGACGTCGTTTTTATTGTGATGTCATATGGTGCGAAGTGCACTGAGGTACATTTATACACAGCACTGTAATCGTTTTCGGGAAGCATTAACTGAACTGAGAATGCATCAAGTTGTAAGATCCTGGTCAGGAGCTTATGGTTCATTTTGCCTCCAAGGTCAGGACAGACAGATGGATGACACCATACCATACCATAATATGTCCCGTCTTTGACGGGCGTATAAAAAGATCTCCGAAAAAAGCTAATGAATTAAAACAGATATTTGAAAAGTATCGCAATTAGTAAACAAGACTATATCATCTCTTAATACCATACCTCCATGAACTTGGACTTGTATCTGATGGAACGCCTCTCATATTTCCGGATCAGCTGGTACAGGTCTTCCTTGCTATAGGCGTCCAGACTGGAGACTTGTTCCTCCACTTCACTCTCTACGTCCGACGGTAACGCATAGTGATGCTGTGGGCCAAAACTTGTGTTTGTGAAGAATGAGTCACTGGTAACAGAACTGATGGATGATGTCCGTGAGCGACCGGCTCGGGGCGTGTCATCTGCAGGCAACTGGGACAGAGCCGAGGAAAACTATAATATTTATAATTAAAAAATCTATTATCATTCTAAAGGCACAACACCTTCAGATTACATGTGTTTTGCGAACAACCTTAATAAGATTTTACTTATCTATACTTATGGTTTTTTTTAAAAATAACTTTTTAGCATTTTTCATTTGGAGCATGTTGACCTAGTAGATCAAACGGAAAGGAAAATTTGGGCATGCGAGACGTGTACTACATGTGCAATGTTTGTGATTTCTTACGTCGTTCGTTGTGTTGGGACTCTCCTCCTGTAAGGGGATATCCACCAGCTGCCCCACGGTGGCCCCCTCCCCCACTGACGCCACATTATCTGCGGCATTCAAATTCTGGTTTACGTTGTTTTCTTTCTTTGGTGTACTTTCTGCAATGGGTTCCCCTGGGCTTGGAGATGCCTCTTCTGTTTGCTGCAATATTAGATATAGATTTATACAATTTTACTGTGGAAGATCCTGAGAGTTATTAAACAAATTACCAACTGATGGTTAAATCTGTGATGGTTGACGTCTAATATATGAGCGAATGTGGTAGGACTGTTGAATATGTATTATATATTGTGTACAAGTACCTTATTTTGACGTACGGAGCTAATTCATGCGTTATGTTTAAATTCATACACTGATTTTATTATGTGTATTCTTGTACATACTCATATTCTCGGGATAAATATTATAACGTTAGTTTTGCACGTGTTTACATTACAAAAGGTCCCGGCTCGGGATAGCCTGGCCGTCTGTTTACGTTAATTTAAACATATATAACGCTGCGTATGGGAGAGAGTGGGCAGAGTGAAGATTGTAGAGACTGGAGAGGTTAAGAGATGCACTGTGTGGAGAACAAGAGTGACAGACAGTGACTAGATCTACATAATCAATTTGTAATTATCGGTAAGCCATGAATGTATAACGGAAATAAAAGAATAAACCTGTTTATCGTTGTACCGTTAGTATTTGGGCAAACCCACCCGTTACAAATCAATTGGAGAATAGGTATTTTGTGTCATCCAAATTATATTTTTTTCGGAGAGATAAAAGTGATATTGGATTCGATATAGTGCTAAGTAATGTCAGTTCATATTTCTGAAAAATCAAAAACTCTGTGTATACTTCATTTTCAAAGAATGTTCATCATGAAAGTATAAATTTTTCATAGGAAATTCGAACTACAAATATGACGGGTATGATCATTCACTTCACACTAAAATCAGACAGTGGCGTTCTATAGATCTTCATAGCTTGTCCTACTTATTTAATGTGCAGCACGTGCATGTGAGGAAGTAAAATTGGCTATATATATTTAAAGATGCACGTAGTACATAAACTTAGCAAGGCATAACATTATATTGCACCTTGGTCACGGCATTCAGAGCTCCTCGCAGAGGCGATTGCGCTACGCCCTGTTCCAACTTTTTCTTTAAATTCTTAAACATAATTTTAAAACTATTATAAACAGTACTACAACATATCGCCGACTACTTCATCTGTCAATTTTCATGCGTACATATGGCCCTGACACGTTTCAAATCATAATCACACAAATGTTTAAAACGAACTCTCTAATGTTTGAAAACAAAGAAAAGACTAGAACGCGGGAGATATGGGTTTATGCAATGTTTTGGTCAAGTTAAAATAATAATAACTGAATTGTGTGTCGAGAATGGATTCAAGAACGAAGTCCATTCAAGGTATTCTGGGACTAATGCAGAAAAATTTGGAGTGTTCCATTTGGTAAGCTAACCCCTAGGCCCCTGGATTCAATTGCAGATCTCGTGTTGGGACCGTATTCACATTGTAGTAATTATTAAATTAACAGGTCCAGTCCAAAGACTAGTTCTACCTACGTAGCTACTTATAGCTACCTAGGTATTTAAACCTACTTCAGGTAGCTATTTTTACCTAATTTTTCCTTTACTTGCATTTTGTGGCCAAACGCAAGAATGGAACAATATGGGGTATACTAATCTCAGCGAGATTCGTCGAGGCTGGATATTTGGACTGACGCCTCTTCCGAATCTCAGACCAGTGTCACATAAAGTGATTCGGGAAATCTTGCCTGAACTTCGGCCGCTTGTTGCGATTAAAATGGGTTAAATTGAATTTCTTGCCCGCTTCAACTTTTCGCCTCAGACATCCTATTAACTCCCTATCACAATGAAACATGCATTTCTTACCTTTACAAGGTGTAAATCCCACAGTAATTCAAGTTGGCTATTTTCGAAGTCATTGCAAACGGCCACCATTTCATATTTTACCTTCTCAACACTGAAGAGTTCCGATAGTTTAGGACGCCTTCTAATAGATTGATTAAATATTACACAGTTTTCTTTTTATTGCTTTTAATTTTTATGCTTAAATGCTTTGTACAAAGTAATTGTCAACCAATAAGTTCTGTATTTTCAATCATAGTACAAATTGTCATGAAGTAGTATATCGGAACTCTTCAGTGTTGAGAAGGTAAAATATGAAATGGTGGCCGTTTGCAATGGCTTCGAAAATAGCCAACTTGAATTACTGTGGGATTTACACCTTGTAAAGGTAAGAAATGCATATTTCATTGTGATAGGGAGTTAATAGGATGTCTGAGGCGAAAAGTTGAAGCGGGCAAGAAATTCAATTTAACCCATTTTAATCGCAACAAGCGGCCGAAGTTCAGGCAAGATTTCCCGAATCACTTTATGTGACACTGGTCTGAGATTCGGAAGAGGCGTCAGTCCAAATATCCAGCCTCGACGAATCTCGCTGAGATTAGGGGTATACCAAATTTTATTGACTCACTTACACTGACGATGAATTATAATATGTGTTACGGCGTGACCGTGTTTGAGGGCGAAGCAAACAAATTTTGACATTTAAAGTATCTATATCCAAAACAGAACAAAAACAACCTGAAGTTAGCACGAGGACGGAGCTGTATCAAAGCATCCTAATTTTGGATATTTGATCCGCCTATATATTGAACGCAGGAAATATAACGCAATTGATGTAAACAGTACATTGTGACGTCATATTCAACGATTTTTGGCCAGTTTTCAAGGAAAATGTCATTAAAGAAGACAACAAATGGATTAGTTTGCTTTTTCCAATCTTTTTCCTTTCTAGATAACCTGGTTTTTCGTCATCTTTTGATATATAAAGAAAAATGCACTTATTTATAATAATACTTTAGTAATTCTCATGTCTGAGATAGCAAATTTGCCAATTCTTATTACCTAAACATGTACATAATCATGCATTTGCATTCATTACAAATATGAGAAATGTCAAAAATTCCTACATTGAAAAAAATTTATGCTACTCATAACTCACAAAAATGTTTAAAGAATAACATTCCATTTTGTTTCTAAGTTTTTCATAAGATTCCAATAAATTATACTCTGTTTGAAGTACATGTCATATCTTATCTTGAAACTGTCTGATAAGTACATATACATGGTCTCTTATCAATACAAAATATGCATGCTTTTATTCAGATTTTTGAATTTTGAATTTATCTAGAAAGGAAAAAGACTGGAAGAAGCAAACTAATCCATTTGTTGTCTTCTTTAATGACATTTTCCTTGAAAACTGGCCAAAAATCGTCCCTTGACATGCTCCCAATAACAATCTTTGCCTACGACCCATTTATTTTTTCTGATAATTAGTAAGCTTGTTGTCTTTTTTAAATCTTTCATTAATTTGGATTTAAATAAACTCTATTGTAGATTTTTTAAAATTTTAACTTTAATTTCCTTTGTATATATACAAATTTTCATAGCCTACTTTTGAAATATCCCCGGGGAAAATCCAAGACAATGACCATATTTTTTCATTGATTTTAACTCAGGCCAAAAATAAAAATTGATTTGTTTGATGTACTCCGACCAACCCATGAAAATCGCCCCTACCCGATCATTTTTTTCAATACTTTTAATTTTTAATTTTTTTTTAATTTGGTTTCCAGGGAAATAGACATTGTTTCATTTAAAAGGTTTATATTCTCTAAGAAACTTTTTTGATGAATGTTTTATAGCAATAATTATTAAATCTGTCTTGTCCAATGTTTAATGAAAACATCAATAAATTTCTAAGTCTGCGTTTTTATGACAATAATCAATTTTTTTTTTGATACTGCAAAAAAAAAAATACCTACCTACCTACCCACCTTGAAAAATGTGGGTCGGAGTACATCAAACAAAAATATTTTTAATGATGGCCTCATTTTAAAAGTCATGCTTTACCTTTTATCAAAATTTGAACAAAATCTCTATTGTAGAAACACCCTTTTAAAGATAACTATCATTATGTTGAATCTGCCTATATATACAACACTGTACAATGTTCACAAAAACTGATTTTAATGACTGTATTTTTGTTTTCAGTTTAGATTTGTTGACAAACCCAGTGTCCACTAAATGTGATCATCCATTCTGCAGGTATACTTAATTACTTACATGTACATGTACTAAGGTTTATTCTGTACATTTCTTGTTTTGATGTTCTGTCTCACATAATTTATTCTGTATATTTCATGTTTTGATCGAGGCTCTGTATCACTGAATTTATTCTGTACATTTCATGTTTTGGGGTTCTGTATCACATAATTTATTCTGTACATTTCATGTTTTCAGGTTCTTCATCACTGAATTTATTCTGTACATTTCATGTTTTCAGGTTCTTCATCACTGAATTTATTCTGTACATTTCATGTTTTGATGGAGGCTCTGTCTCACATAATTTATTCTGTACATTTCATGTTTTCAGGTTCTTCATCACTGAATTTATTCTGTACATTTCATGTTTTGATCGAGGCTCTGTATCACTGAATTTATTCTGTACATTTCATGTTTTGAGGTTCTTCATCACTGAATTTATTCTGTACATTTCATGTTTTGATGGAGGCTCTGTCTCACATAATTTATTCTGTACATTTCATGTTTTCAGGTTCTTCATCACTGAATTTATTCTTTACATATCATGTTTTGATCAAGGTTTTGTATCACATAATTTATTCTGTACATTTCATGTTTTGGGGTTCTGTATCACATAATTTATTTTGTACATTTCATGTTTTCAGGTTCTGTATCACAGAATTCCTGAAGACTAAGACATCTGTTCCCTGTCCTCTTTGTAAATGTCCAATCACAAAACGGTATGTAATTATCCAATAAACAAATGCTTTGTGAATGTCCAATCATAATACGTATTAATTTCCAATCAAAAATTGAATGGTAGAAAACTATCCAATCACAATTCAAATTTGTTATTGTATGGTATTGCACAAGTGCCCAATCACAAAATGGGAAGTGATTCAATATATATATCATGATACAATGATGGCAATACAGATATTTTCAATAGTAATATACATTGATAGCTATACAGTTATTCTCAATAGGAATAATATGCATCTAAAATTATCCAATTACTTTGTATTAAACACTGCTTTGCAAATGCCATACTTCAAAACAGCTTTTTAATCATATAATAGGAATAATATACATGTACTTTTAAAATTATCCAATTACATTGTATCAAACACTGCTTTGCAAATTCCAAATTTCAAAACAGCTTTTTTATCATATCTAAGTCTTGCTTGTATCTAATCTTGAACAGTCCTTTTGATGTTACCCTAACATTTTTTTAATTTCTTTTGTTGTTGTAGAAGCCTCAATGACAGACCACAGTTGTCTCACATTGTGGAGAATGTTCGCTTGTTACTGGGGGCCTTCTCAAAAGACACTGGATACCAATGTAAGAATTGAGAGATTAACTACTGCACACACAGCTTCAATCTCTACGGGCTTATTCATGTAGAGAACAAAGTGTGAACATTTCCTGTTGTAAAAACAGTTGAAAGAAAATCTCATACCCTGCATGCAAAATATCCCACTGTTAGTCAATATGCAGTATGTACATTAAGTTGAATTGGTTTTACCAATGTTTTGTTTTCTTAAGATTCTCCTCCGAGGGAGACCTCCTCTGCTGATTTTCTGTCCTGCACTCCTGAACAACTACCCCATAAGGAGGTCAAAGGAACAAAGAGAAAACTACCTGTCTCTGACAAAAAGGTAAAACTCAGGAACTCTTCATGGAATTTTACAACATGCAGACTCGGATAATGAAATGCAGACATTCTGATTTAAATTACCATTCCTGCGGATAACTCCGTTTACCTGATCAAGACATAGGGCTCACGGCAGGTGCGGCAGGGGAAGCTTACTCCTAGGCACCTGATCCCACCCCTGGTATATCCAGGGGTCTGATTTGCCCAGCTCTTTATTTTGTATTCCTTATATAGGAGTTATGAGATTGATTACTGTTCGTTATCTTCACCTTTCATTTAGAAGAACAATGTCTACTAAGATAGATTTCTCAGTAGAGAGAGACTTTTGTTTTGTTCATTGAGGTTGTCTTTCTGATCCATGCTTTTCACTTTGGAACCTCTTTATTTCCTTGAAGCATCTGCAATCACAGTCCATTTTCAAAGTCAGTTATCAGTGTAAAAATTGACAATAGGTGTATTTTTTATTGGGTTGCTAATGATTTTTATAGCACACACCTTGCTTTCTTTACTATATACATGTATTATGTTCACCTAACCTTAATGAAAATTAGAAAACAAGTAATTTATGTATGTTGTAGAAGTTGGGGAGAAGCAATGTTCGCCAAAGCAAGAGACGAAGATCAGACGTAGCACTAGAGGTTACTGAGGCAGGGGATTCTGACAGACAGACAGACAAAGTCTGGGCAGATCTACCCTCCGACATTTCCACAGCCACAGAGAACAGGCCAGTCATATGTAAACTAAACCAAGAGGACTCAGTCACCAATCAGATTCTGTCTTGCCTTAGGTCAGGTTCTGATGGAGTTCTAGTTTCCGCTAATGGCGATACTTCACAGACCAACTTAAGTGTACCAGTGTCTCGAACACGTGGAAAATTAAGAGAAACCAAAGACAGAAATCTGTTTGATAGCTTCCCAGAAACTGTGCAGTCTGAAAGACATCTCCGTCCCAAAGATAAAAAAAATTACAATGAAGATGATCCAACACTGGAAACCTTTGATGAAGATCAGACTGAAAGTCAAGGTCATTCTGAAGCTAATTCACTGCCAGAAAGTACGCCTCGTGTTGCTATGGTTACACGGACATATGACAAACAGTTTGTGAATTCTAGAGATACGCGGGGTACATTCAAGGTCAAGGAGTGGCTAACCAGTAACCTTGGGAGATGGAAAGGTCAAGGCCATAATCAAGGTAATATGTTTTGTCAGATGGCATTCACCATCTGTTCATTGTTCGGAGGAGTAACACACCAGAGAAATCAGGGGGTGTTGATGAAAAGTGGAGGATAGGTACAATGATATTTTGAAATTGAAAACTTTCAATTTACCATATTTAGTTTTTGAAAAAGCATTTTGATAGATGGCTAAAACAGAATAAGGGTGAAAATTACTACTAACCTATTTTGAGTATCAGTTTTTGAGCTACAAGCGAGATACAGCACTCACAATTCTTTGTTATGTAAACAAGGCTCGTGGCATGTTTTTGTTTACATAGGGTAAATATATTAGTGAAAGTTCGTTTAAAGTAGATTTTTCAATTTACAGGTTAATTCTGAACATAATTAAATTATATAATTTCCAATGTTTAGCACATCTCATTTTGTTTTAAACATGCTATTTTCTATTAACCAATCTATATGTAAACAAAAACATTCCATGAGCCTTGTTTACATAACAAAGAATTGTGAGCTCTGTATCTCCCATGTACCCCGACAACTGACAATAAAATTTTTGCTGACCATTAGAAATACCTTAGTTAAGCATTCTAAACATTCGAAGTGTAAAAATGAAATTTTTAAAAAATTTCAGCTCAAATCGTGTCCATGCCCCTTTCAAGAAGTTTAACTATCGTTTTAGGGCAGAAAAGTACAGTTGCTTTTAAATTAAGGCGTGGGGTCATTTCAGACAGTCAATTTAGGTAGGAGGGATAGAAAATGGTTGTGTAAAACAGAGAGTAGTTAGATACAAGGGGTCGTGAAGGTGCTCTAGATACAAGGGGTCGTGAAGGTGCTCTAGACTATAATCTTTAAAAAATGGAAACCCCTGCTAGACTCGAACCCATTATCTACAGGTCATCAGTCGACACTTTAACCTACTGAGCTACATATTCCCAGCTAGATAATTTGGGATATTGGAACTAGAAAAGTTTTGGAACTCATCAGAAAAAGAAGTTATGAAAATTATGCTTCACTTGGGCAATTCTTGTATACAAATTAGTGATGGCTAAAGAAGACTCTTTTCTGATTCAAAAATATCTGCCTGGTTTCAAGATTATTTTTCAGAATCTTGCAAGTGAATGCCCTAGAACCAAAATATGATTTTTGGATCAAATTCAGGTGTTTGGTAGTGGAGATAAAGTAAAAGAAAAGTTTATTTCCTCACTGTCTGCATGTATGTGGATATTTATTTCATGAGATTTTCTCAAGTCATTAAAACAAAAAACGACCACTGTGAAAGGATATCAATAATCACAATTCATGCATCAAACTTCAGGCACGCACATGCAGCAACATATAACTCCAACCCCCACTTCTGCCCCCCCCTTTTTTTTTTCTCTCTTGACATTGTGCTTAATTATCATTTATAACTTTTGTTATTAGTACATGCAAAGATCGATTTATTAGCTGTTCATTTGATATAGTAGCGGTGAATGGTGATGGAAACGTAAGGTTGAATCGATGAATTGAACTCATACATGTACTGAAGGATACCGCCTCCCCCTTTACGATTTAGGGATTTGGACAGAACTGCTTTTCTCCCTAACTAGGATTTTCCATATAAATATAACGGCACCATTTTTCTTTTCTCCGTTTGTTCCCCACCCCTCAACTTCTCAAAATGGTGCTAAACTTTGCCTGAACTCAGTATATCTGATAGTAAGTAACCAACGTGTGCTTGTTCACTGAAAAGTTGTCCAAGTTAACGCAGAAAACGTGAACTCGTTGAACGTACCTAATATTAAAACGGGACTGAATCAGAGACGAAATAATGGTTCCGATAATCGGCATTAGATTTAAAAGGAATATACATGTATTGCTGATATTTATATTTTCATTAATGTTGCAAAAAGAAATTCAGCTATTATGATGATAATGATTTAGAGGTCATTGTGTTTGATGTAATCCAATTAATGTTGTGATATTTAGTACCCCAGCATATGAAATTAACATTGAGTGATGTGCATACTTCCAGGTACCAGTGACATGGTGGACACAAACAGCGTTGTAGAAAATGATACTGAAGAGGTTCAGAGAGATGACCTTCAGCTGGATGGCCTTGAGAATGATTCCAGCAAACCAGAAGAAGCACATTCTCTTGATGAAGGGCCTGTGGAAACAAATAGCCATCATTTACATAATGAAACAGCTAAGCCACCTTACTATCTGTCAAAGGAAATCCTCCAGAAAGATAAATTACGGACTGCCAGCACTGAGAACAGAAATCAGGGCTCACGTAAGATCTTCAAATCAACCAGAAACAATCAACAAATGGAAACTTCAGTAAAACAAAAGAAGGGAAAGTTTCTCTTTAAAAAAATCAAACCCAGGGCCGTATCAGGGATTTCCTCTGACCAGGTGAAGGCAGTGGAATCGCTTGAATGTGTGAAGTCTTCTGTGGATGCAAGCAAAGCCAACCTTAAGCTCAGGGAGCTAAACTTGAATACGTTTGGAAATGAGTCTGATCCGTATGAATTCAAGTCCAGCCAAGTTACTCCAGTGAAACCTAAAGTTCTGAAGAGACAGAAAAAAATGGACAAGCGAAAGAAAGGTCAGGTAAATGTTGTAATACAAAACATGTTAAACAGGAAGAGTGAGAAATCTATTCTGAAGAAAATGACAATGAATGGCATGGAAGTTAACAATGAGGCAAAGGGTGGTAAAGAGGACACATCAAGTGATAGGGGAAAGAAGAAGAAACTGTCCCCAAAAGTTATACAAAAGCAGATGGAAGAGGAAGTAGCTCTGAGGGAAATGCAAGATAAAATTAGTCAGGCTGAGGAATATGACCTTGTGACCTCTACACAGGAAGTGCTGGATCACTTGACAGAGGAAGAAAAAGGAACTGAGGAGGTTGCTGTAAAAAACAAAAAGTATGTGTCATTTAATCAGGATGTCGTCTTCTTTAGTAGCCAAGATCAGGGAAGGGTTAAGTGCTTGAAGGAGACAAGTGAATCTCCAGAGAGTACCAAAGACTGTTGGAATGGGAAGGAGAGAGAAGTGTCTGCTGAAAAGGAAACAGGAGGGGGTCGAGGAATTGAAAATGTGTTTACTGGAAAAATTGGTTTGACGTCTGATCAAGAATCAGAAAACTTGAAGGATTGTGTGATGGTAGAAGAATCAGAAAACTTGGAGGGAGCGAGTCATGAAGGGGATATGTCTCCAAAGAGAAAGAAAGGTAAAAACTGGTCACAGCTTTGCTCTATTTTATTGGTATAATGTTAAATGCATATACAATACAAAGAAATGCAGGAGAGAGGGCATTTTGGTAAGATTTATTTCTTGCACACATACATATACATGTACAGTGTTCCCATGATATATCGCCAACTTTTGTTAGTTCGGCCAATTTCGGCAATTTAGCGAGGATGGCGCATCATAACGAATTCACATTTACTGAAACTTCACTGAGCAGTCAAAAGAAAAGTTACGTAATTTACTTGTGCTACATTCTGTATGAACATTTAGATAATCTTGGGTTTTATTTAACTATTATGATTATTTGTAATTAGCCTGACCACCTAATTACAGGGCTCGAAATTAACATATGTCCGTCAGTCTGTGACTGGCTAAAAGTCTGGTGGACTGACTGACATTTGTTTTAGTCAGTCTGATGGGACTGGTTAATTTTCTAAAGCATCATTTTGGAAAATATACTTAATATGAAATTTCATACACATTTGGCATGCTTCGATCTGTTTAAACAACCGGACGAATCTGATTCGTAAATATAAATTCCACATTTAAGTGTTACAATATTGTCTAAGGCATAATGAGTTAAATTTCATTTTAATGATATCAACAAAATATATTTGATTATTTCTGGAAAACTC
This sequence comes from Ostrea edulis, assembly GCF_947568905.1. Lineage (NCBI taxonomy): Eukaryota > Metazoa > Mollusca > Bivalvia > Ostreida > Ostreidae > Ostrea > Ostrea edulis. Next base: position 15,482,791 of record NC_079173.1, on the reverse strand, counting down.
TGTTGGACTGGTAATTTTTTCTGCGGACTGGTTAAAATTATACCCCATCAGTCCAGCTGGACTGGTGACATAAAAAGTTAGCTTCAAGCCCTGAATTACTTTGTCCAGATTTCATTACACAGCTCTCAAAGTAGAGGTGTGATTACCAATGGGTGTTAGGTAATTGGCATTGATATTGAGAGTTAACCCTATATTTAAAGATTTGACCATTTTTTTTCGCGACATTATATGGGGTTGGCATTATAACCTGAGTGTTAGCGTGGAGAAATCTGTTCTGTAGGATTTTCAGATAATGAGTGGGAGGGCATTATAATTGGGGGGGGGGGGGGGGGGGGGGATATATCAAGGGAGCACTGTACCTTTGAATGACCACCACACTCATACTTCTTTGTCTATAGTATTTTATTAGTGTTATAGTATTTTAGTACTTGTCAGGGTGCACAGTACGTCAGGGTCCAATAGGAATTGTGGGTGCCTTTCATGTTTCATTTTGTTTGTCCTTTGTTTGTCTTTTCTCTCCTCAGTCTATTCCTGATAAGTATGTTTATATAGTTTTGTTTTTTAGTTACATTTATGTGTGTCTTTGAAAGAGAACCCTCTTTGGTTACTAGTGGATGTTCTTCTTTTCAAGATGATGATGTAGGAATTATTTCCTCTGAAGATGATGATGTAGGAGTTATTTCCCCTGAAGAAGATGATGTAGGAGTTATTTCCCCTGAATATGATGTAGGAGTTATTTCCCCTGAAGATGATGATGGGAATTCATCATCGACAACTGATCTTGACATACAGCCAGATGAGTCAGAATTTGCAGTTCCTGATTTAGGTAAGTTTCCTTCCATTAAATGTTACTCAGCCGAGCTGTAAAACACCTTTTAAGTTTTGTGTAGATTTAAGATGCTGCAAAATTAGGGGTAATGTACATGTTAAACATTTTTTATACTGTAAATCATTTATTATCCTTGTCAATGAGACTTTATTTCTGAGAGACAATGGCATCATCCATGGTATTTTTTGTATTACATATTATTTGAGAATTATAAAAATGTATAAAAAAGCAAAACAAATTGTAAAAATTAACATTCTCCAGAATTTTGTCTGGCTAGTAAATCTAACACGGCATGATTGCAGAAAGAATTTTTTATCAAATTTACTTCATTTACAGTATCATTATGTTGCTCTCAGAGAACTGTAGATCAGGTTTTAATTACAAGGTTTTTGTTCTGAAATTTCACAAGATTACAAGCAGTTTTTGCAGTATTTTATGTTGATTTATTTGATTAGTGCAAGATTAATCACTTTAATCTGATGACAGTTCCTTCTTTTGTATTAAATTAATCAATGACATTGATTCAACGAAAATACTGTTTGGGTCATAATATAGAGTCTAAATTTGTCATGGGATTGAACAGCAGGGCCAAGGTTTTCTCAGGTGAGTGATGTGGTCTATGGACCTTTTGTTTCATGGGCCCTGTGGTTAGGATGGTGCTAAAATAAGGGATCAAAGTTTACATAGTACATAAGTATAGAGAGAAAGCAATCTTTAGAATGTTTGAAAAATCTTCTCCAGAGGAGCAAGACCATGTTAGTCATACTGTATAGTGGTTTTTTTCTGCGGTCTAAAATTTGGCGATTTGCTGACCCAAAGGTATGCTAATAATTCTAGCTAAATAAATTTTGGTGGAGAATGAAGAGTTATCTCATCTCTCTTGCAAGTACTGAAGACGCCATTGGGTGCATATTTGGTGAGTGAAATTTTGGCGGAAAGCTATCAAACAGGTAAAATACGCCAAATTTAGCGGGGGGAAACCTGCTATACGGTATTGATATTGAGGCATTCCCATGTTTTGTGGATACCAGTTTGATAAAATCATAACCCCATGTGGCTAGACTGGGGTCATAATATGGGGTCAGAATTTGTCATGGGACTAAAGAGGGTTTAAATCTTTTAAAACTTTATTCTGAAGAACAGCAGGGTCAAGGTGACTCAAGTGAACGTTGTGGCTCATGGGCCTCTCATTCTCTACTCAGGAGAGGAGTTTGGTTTTTCCATATGATATATTAAGTATAGACGTATTTGTATTACAGATATTCAACCGAAAGAAATACTGGAGAAACTAAATTCACAAGACTTCAATCCTTACAATGTTGCAAATGAAAAGAACAGCATGGATCACCATGGATCTGTAGAAGGAGTGGATGTGGTTCCTGACAGCGAAGATCGTATACAAGACAGGAAGGCTCCTATAAAGCTAAATCTAAAGTCTAGCAGACAGAAAACTAGAAGAATGAAAGAATCCTTGGAAAGCAAAATGGAAGATGGAGGGAATTATGAGGTTGTGAACTGTGAGAACAGAAAAAAGAAAGATAGGAATGAGGAGTCAGAAGATCAAATGATGCATGCAGCAGATGCAGTGAAAGAACCAGACAGGGATGGAAGCATTCAAACAAATGATTATCCCAAGAGACGGGTCCCCTTAGGTGATGTGATCCCTGAGACACCATTAATAACAACAGATAGGGAACTGACTGCGGAGGTCAGTAGCTGTTCTTCCCAGGAGAGAACCCTTACCAGAAAAAATAGATTGAAGAGAAGTCCAAAACTGCCGAAAGAGAGCCGTGTTGAGATCGCGTGTGAAGAGACACCGGTGAACAATGTCTTCTCAGAGGAGACTTCTCCAGCCAGAGTGAAGGAAGTAAGTGAAACTGTTGTTTCATCTTCTCCAGGAAGGAAGACATCTCAAGGATGTGAGGACGGATGTTCTGGGAGTGTGTCCACTCAGTTATCCAGTGAAACACAAGATAGTCAATCTTCTTTGGGCAGAAGGTTGAGAAAGTATCACAAGAGGCCTTCTTACAGGAAGGATGCTTCATATGTTGTTCCAAGAACCCCGATGTTGGAAGAAGCAAAAACAATTGATGGGAGCAGCACTGATTGTTTTGCTGGATCATTAAAACAGAATTTAGATGGTGGTGCTAGTTCTCAACTTTCATTGTCCAGTTTATGCAGTACCCAAGAAAGTGTCTCAATGTTGCTACCAGTTCATAGAACAGTGGACATTACTGAAGAGAAACAATCAAGTATTTCCCAAAATCTTAATATGAATTCTGAGTGTTTATTATATAATCACAGTGAAAAAAAGAAGTTTAATGAAAGTAATGGGCAAAAGAAGTCCTGTGAAGAAATCATTGAAGTCCTATCACAGGGTGCTAATGAGGACTTGGTGGTGAAAGAATCACAGGTGGAGAGTACAAAGTCATTAACAACCTTTCGTGTATCAAACAGGTTAAGCCGGCCCAAGAGGAAATGTTTCTCCCTGGTAAGTCCCGAGAAAGGACTCCAGAAAGAACTTCATGGAAGGAATGTTGTGAGTGCGAAGGGTGATGAAGAGTTGACAGAACAAAACACCAACCCAGAATTAAAGGCAGAACAGTCCAAAGAGGTTCCAGAAGTATCAGATGTAGAGACAGAGAGAAGGCAAGCAGTTCCTGAGAGCAGTCATTCTGGTATACAACTATCAGGGGACATTAAAAGTACTCCATCGGAAGCATTGATTCCTACCCAGTTATCGCTGAACAGCATCAAGAAAAAAGAGGTGAAATGGAGAAAACAGCAGAGTTCCCCAGAGGATGTGTTCTTGATGGACTCAGAAACACCAGGCAGTGGGTCATGTTACGAAGATCTGGTTCAGAATCAGGAAGGTCTGCTGGACCTGGAGCTTGGTGACATGGAGGATGTGTGTGGTCAGGATGTCGATGACAGTCAGGTAAACAGCTCATGCAGCAAGAAAGAAAGTGGAATGGTGGGAGATGCAAGAGATAGAGTGAATGACTTACAGGGTATTTCCGACAAAACAAACAGGTCATGTACCAGAAACCAGAAAATGGAAGACAGCAGAGATGAGGAATCCGTTCAAGACAATTATCATAACAGGGAGACTAAAAAGAGAAGCGATGAAAGTCAAACAATACTGACTATTCCTGATTCAAAGAAAGATGGAGAGGAGCTTCTAGTAGATCAAGGTAAATTAAATATAGATAATGCTAGAGATCTTCCAGCTGAAAAAGTACATGTAGAAGTGATGGAGGAGAGGGATTCATGGAGTGAATCTGGCTCGCATGAGAAGTCTGAGAGTTTAAGTGGAAGTGAAGTCATCACAACAGGCAGGAGAGCAGTGAGAGGATTGGCCCGGAAATTGAAGCAGAAGAATTTAAATGATAATCACTTAAACAGAGATGACAGTATTGGAAAGCCTTCAACTGCATCACAGAAAAACAAGTCCAACGTTTTGTTGACTGTGTCGGAGAAGACTGGACGGAACAAAGCACGGCGAGACAGCCATGCCAAGGACAATACAACAGAAGAATCTAAAGATCTGCAAGAGAATGGAGCGGTGTGTAAAACTGTGGTTCCGGAGACGGTAGACATCGGTGTGGAGGAACTTGAATTTAATGATGATGTGACAGCAGTTCCAGAGACCATGGAAGATGATGTGGCAGGCGAAGAGGAACATTGGAATGTAGACAAAGAAGTTAGCATGGCAGGTGAAGAAGACCAGGATTTAGAGGAGGAAGATGGTGTGGCAGGTGTAGAAAACCAAGATGTAGAGGAAGAAAATAGTGTGGCAGTCAGAGAAGAAGACCAGGGTGTAGAAGAGAAAGTGGACATCAAAGATAAAATATTTGATGAAAATACATTGGATGAAGATCTCACATGCATTCAGGAAAGTGTGGATAAGAGGGATACCCAGAAGGGAACTCACAAGCAGGAATCATCATTCTTAGTGAAAGAAAGTGAACTGCTGATAGATGATACCCAAGAATTTCAGGGTATGAATCTAGATAATCTTGTATCTAGACCAAAGCAGGAGACGAGACAGGATGGTGTCAATGGAGAGATAGCTGTCGGTGACTTAGAGACTCAGATGGAAGATGGGGGTTACATGGCAACAGCAGCAGATGATGAACCTCTATTTAACTCCCCTGAGAGTTCACCTCTACCCCACATCCTTGAAGAGGAGTGTGAGATACCACAGGTAAAGTAAGAGGTCTGCTCTCTATTAATTACCAAGAGCATGTAAAATGTAACTTTTAAAAGTTCTGTTTTTTTAACCATGTAAAACGTTGAAGGAGAAAGTCTGCAAAGATTGTATTTGTAAAAGAATTTTCTATGGTATGATGAATAAGATATATTTTCATCTGATATTTCTTTTTATAGGAAAACCCATCAGCTTATAAGAATGCTGGGAAATCGAAGGTGAGAGAGAATTTTGGGAAATTAGAGGTGAGAGAGAATGTTAATGGCAGTGATTCCAGTGGCTTTGAACTTCTTCCTGAGGACACCCTACCCGACCCTGGTCATCAGAACACCAGGGATGGTGCTGGAAATAATGCAGACTTTGTAGAGATTTGGGAAGGGAAAAACCATAGGAAACAGAACTGTGCATCTGAAAAGAGGTGTAGGAAAGGGAAGGGGTGTGATGATTTATACAATGATAAGAAAAGGTGGGAAAACTTTATAGATCTTAGTGATGATGATGATGAGGAGGAGATAACAGCTGATAACAAGTTAATTGGTACAAGAAGGAATCCGATAAAGAAGGGAGAAGTACATGATGATGATGAGGAGGAGGTTATCAGGAGGAAGAAGACAAAGAGGGCTCTGATAATATCAGATGATGAGGAAGATGAAACTGAAATCAAGACATTAGATACCTCCAGGGTCTCAAACGAAGAGGATTCAGGTAAAATTATATATTTGTTTTTGTTTTCTTCACTTTTTAGCTCACCTGAGCTGAAAGCTCAAGTGAACTTTTCTGATCACATTTTGTCTGTTGAGTTTAACCCAAATTTCAAAACTTTAACCTTACTCATGATTTTTTAATAGTGAGTGACCGAGTTCTCAGATGTCATATATTCCTTGTGACAAAACCTGTTTTTGTATCGAACTTCTAACCTTTTGACTTTGACCTTGGGGTTTGATGTACTTCTAAGAAAATTATTCTATTAAATGTCTCCTGAACTATTTAAGTTAGGGCTTTCATATTTTGTATATAGATTTTTTATGGCAAGACCTTTCATTTGACACATGGTGTTTGATCTTGTGTCCTTGACCTTGGAATTTGACCTACTTTTTAAAAACCCTTACCTATTTAATATCTCTTGAACAATTTTTAAGGGGCATGGACATATTTGAGCTGGAAATTTTCAAATTTTATTTTTCTATTTTTATTGTCTACAATGCTTGACTAAAGTATTTCTAATATGGTCAACAAATTTGAATATCAGTTGTTGAGTTACAAGCGAGGTAGTACAGCACTCACAATTCTTTAAAATGTAAACAAGGCTCGGGCCATGCTTTTGTTTATATATAGATGGCTTAATAGAAAATAGCTGTTTAAAAGAAAAGATGTGCCAAACACTAGAAACTATTTAATATTCAGAATTAACTTGTGAGTTGATAAAACTCTGCTTTAAATGAACTTTTACGTGACGTATATATATATATATATATATATATATTTAACCTATGTAAACAAAAACATGGCAAGAGCCTTGTTTACATAACAAGGAATTATGAGCTCTGTATCTCTCATGTACCTTGACAACTGATGTTCAAGTTTTTGCTAACCATTAGAAATACCTTAATAGTTAAGCATACTAAACAATAAAAATGGAAAAATAAGATTTGAAATTTTTTCGCTCAAATCATGTCCATGTCTCACTAAGGTAGATCTTCATATTTTTGGGTAGATTTTTTTTTATGGCAAGACCTTTCATTTTATACCATGACCTTTAACTTATGAGTTTGACCTGCTTTTAAGAAAGCATAACCTATTAAATATCCCCATAACTATTTAAGGTAGTGCTTTCATATTTTGTATATACATTCTTTTTGGCAAGACCTTGTGATACCATTGTGTTTGACCTTGACCTTCAGAACAGCAAGGTCATGTTAGACATTGTTGAGGAATCCCCATTTTGTGTAAATTCATGTTCAGTTATGTTATGACCCTTTGGGGCTAGATTGGGGTCACAAATATGGGGTCAAAATCTTGAAGAATTTTTTTTCAAAAATCACTACAGCTACAGTCCCTGAAACGTTCTTCTCTACCATTTTTTCGTTCGCTCACCGTGCGTTCACTATGAGTTCACCGTGCGCTCTCCATGCATTCACCATGCACTCTCTGTTTACAGTTTTGTGCCACTATGCATTCACTGTTCACTAAGTGTTCACCGTGCGTTCACCGTTCACTGCCATTCAGAACACAAAAGTGAAAGGATCGATTTTCATAGCAAGGCAAAAATAAAAAAGGAATGTGTGTGTGAAAGTAAACATTCTTATTATCTAAGAAATTTAATTTATTATGTACAAATATCAGGATTATCACCTTGAAAATTCAAGGAAAACTGCAGATCACTCATCAAAGAATAGAATAAATCATTCCAATTATTATTACAAAACATTAGTATAGTTTGATTAAAAATGTTGGAGAAGTTCTGAATGAGAGAAAATGTAAGAGACTGCAGTTTTGAATTCAACCCTTATTTATGTACATGTAGCGAAGAACGAGCAACGAGCGCTGCTACGTGTACGAAAATGAGGCAGTTTCAGTTAATAAATACCTCACCCCCACACAAATTATCATTTTAATATTTTCAAGTTTGGGCAAGAGCACAATTATATTTTGTTTTGTCTCACTTGACAAGAATTTTATGTAAGTCAATTATTTTCTTTAAGTGCCCCCCCCCCCCCCCCCCTTTACTTAAAAATTGAACAATGCTACATTTCAATGCACATTCGTTCCCGAATGTCAATTTGATTTGACAAGTATTTTTTATAATTTTATGCCTATATTTATGAAAGACATTGTCAATAAATGTATTTACTCCTTTCCCCAAATTTGAAACTTTTGTATCATTTGTCTCTAATATAAAGAGGAAATATTTCTTATACATTTCTGCCCCACCTATAATATATGTATAGTTCAGTACAATAAGCAGTTTTATCCGCATCAAAAATACACAAATATTGCACAATATAAATGCATGGTCACACTATTTAGTTTGTACGTACATTAAGTCCAGGATAATTTCATCTGGTCGATATACTATACATGTATTTGCAATAAAGTGAATTGCGCAAAATCTATGTTGGAATAAACCTTCTATACTATTTATAAGAGTTCAGGTGTCAACACGAGGTACCTGTTCTACCCATGTTGGTTGTTTAATGCATTTATCTTGACTCCATTTGGGGATGTTTTTTTAATTGCGTGTAATCCAAACGACAGCGCTTATAAATTTTGAAGTCATGCATGTACACTTGTAAATTCTTTGCGCTAATTACCAGATTATCTTTATTTCACATGCATTGTTTAGACTCTTGTATTAAGAAATTAAATACTATGTATCTTAAGTCAAAGTATATATATATGTTTATATTTAAATTCATGTATCTGTACATGTAATACTGTAAACAATGTACACAAGAAATTTGCTTTTATTTGTGCATGATTGCTGCTTGCATTGATGTGAAATTTACAATCATTTCATGAGAAATATACATCCAGTACTTGCACAAAAATGAATAAACAGATGTTTTCATATATATATTCTCTATCTGATTTGATATAAACTAATTAAGTGCAATCCAAGGGGAAAATCCAAAATATACTGAACAAATAGACCATTTTGCATTTACCGTGTGCTCACCGTTCACCAAATTGCATTCACTGTTTGTTCTGCATGCGATCACTCTTCGCTCTGCAAACGTTCACCGTTCGCTCACCGTGCGTTCAGTAAAACGTTTCAGGGACTGTAGCTACACAATGGCAAGGACAAAATGACTCAGGTGAACTATGTGGCCCATGGGCCTTTGGTTTATTTATTCAATCCAAAAACATTTTTGATCGTGAATAAATAAGACTGCATCATTGATCCAAAAGTAAATGTTTCTGTAGATATGTCCCAGGAGAGCCTCGCAAGTCGACAAATGAACCTCACCTCATCATCAGCATTCACAAGTCAGAGTGAAGGATTTAACACACAGGTACACTCACAACACGCAGGTATACACACAATACACAGGTACACTCACAACACACAGGTACACTCACAACACACAGGTATACTCACAACACACAGGTATACTCACAACACACAGGTATACTCACAACACAGGTATACTCACAATACACTCACAACACACAGGTATACTCACAATACACTCACAACACACAGGTATACTCACACCACACTCGTAACACACAGGTATACTCACAATACACAGGTATACTCACAACACACAGGTATACTCACACCACACAGGTACACTCACAACACACTCACAACACACAGGTACACTCACAACACAGGTATACTCACAACACACAGGTATACTCACACCACACAGGTACACTCACACCACACAGGTACACTCACAACACACTCACAACACACAGGTACACTCACAACACAGGTATACTCACAACACAGGTATACTCACAACACACAGGTATACTCACAACACACAGGTATACTCACAACACACAGGTATACTCACAACACACAACACACAGGTACACTCACAACACAGGTATACTCACAACACACAGGTATACTCACAATACACTCACAACACACAGGTATACTCACACCACACTCGTAACACACAGGTATACTCACAATACACAGGTATACTCACACCACACAGGTATACTCACACCACACAGGTATACTCACAACACACTCACAACACACAGGTACACTCACAACACAGGTATACTCACAACACACAGGTATACTCACAACACACTCACAACACACAGGTATACTCACCACACAGGTATACTCACAACACACAGGTACACTCACAACACACAGGTATACTCACAATACACTCATAACACACAGGTATACTCACAATACACAGGTATACTCACAACACACTCACAACACACATGTAACACACAGGTATACTCATAACACACAGGTATACTCACAACACACAGGTACACTCACAACACACTCACAACACACAGGTATACTCAAATCACACAGGTATACTCAAAACACACAGGTATACTCACAACACACTCACAACACACAGGTATACTCACACCACACAGGTATACTCAAAACACACAGGTATACTCAAAACACACAGGTATACTCACAACACAGGTATACTCACAACACACAGGTATACTCACAACACACAGGTATACTCACAACACACTCACAAAACACAGGTATACTCACAACACACAGGTATACTCACAACACACAGGTATACTCACAACACACTCACAACACACAGGTATACTCACAACACACAGGTATACTTACAACACACAGGTATACTCAAAACACACAGGTATACTTACAACACACAGGTATACTCACAACACACAGGTATACTCACACCACACTCACAACACACTCACAACACACAGGTATACTCACCACACACTCACAACACACTCACAACACACAGGTATACTCACCACACACTCACAACACACTCACAACACAGGTATACTCACAACACACAGGTATACTCACAACACACAGGTATACTCACACCACACAGGTATACTCACAACACACAGGTATACTCACCACACACTCACAACACACAGGTATACTCACAACACACAGGTATACTCACCACACACTCACAACACACTCACAACACACAGGTACACTCACAACACAGGTATACTCACAACACACAGGTATACTCACAACACACTCACAACACACAGGTATACTCACAACACACAAGTATACTCACAACACACAGGTACACTCACAACACACTCACAACACACAGGTATACTCACAATACACAGGTACACTCACAACACACAGGTATACTCACAACACACAGGTATACTTACAACACACAGGTATACTCACCACACAGGTATACTCACCACACACTCACAACACACTCACAACACACAGGTATACTCACAATACACTCACAATACAGGTATACTCACAACACACAGGTACACTCACAACACACTCACAACACACAGGTACACTCACAATACACTCACAACACACAGGTATACTCACAACACACAGGTATACTCACAACACACAGGTATACTCACAACACACAGGTATACTCACAACACACAGGTATACTCACAACACAGGTATACTCACAATACACTCACAACACACAGGTATACTCACAACACACTCACAACACACTCACAACACACAGGTATACTCATAACACACAGGTATACTCACAACACACAGGTACACTCACAACACAGGTATACTCACAACACACAGGTATACTCACAACACACTCACAACACACAGGTATACTCACAACACACAGGTATACTCATAACACACAGGTATACTCACAACACACAGGTATACTTACAACACACAGGTATACTCACAACACACAGGTATACTCACAACACACAGGTATACTCACAACACACAGGTATACTCACAACCTACAGGTATACTCACAACCTACAGGTATACTTACAACACACAGGTATACTTACAATACACAGGTATACTCACAACACACAGGTATACTCACAACACACTCACAACACACTCACAACACACAGGTATACTCATAACACACAGGTATACTCACAACACACAGGTACACTCACAACACAGGTATACTCACAACACACAGGTATACTCACAACACACTCACAACACACAGGTATACTCACAACACACAGGTATACTCATAACACACAGGTATACTCACAACACACAGGTATACTTACAACACACAGGTATACTCACAACACACAGGTATACTCACAACACACAGGTATACTCACAACACACAGGTATACTCACAACCTACAGGTATACTCACAACCTACAGGTATACTTACAACACACAGGTATACTTACAATACACAGGTATACTCACAACACACAGGTATACTCACAACACACAGGTATACTCACAACACACTCATAACACACAGGTATACTCACAACACACAGGTATACTCACAACCTACAGGTATACTCACAACCTACAGGTATACTTACAACACACAGGTATACTTACAATACACAGGTATACTCACAACACACAGGTATACTCACAACACACAGGTATACTCACAACACACTCATAACACACAGGTATACTCACAACACACAGGTACACTCACAACATGCATGTATGCTTACAACACAAAGAACCTGATTCACAAACCCCATATTATGGCCCTTAAAATATATAAAAATGAAAGTAAATGTTGAACAGGAGTATTGGTGTTATAAATATGTATCAGAATCTGGGGTTTAAAAAAACATGTTAGATTTTAGAAATAGGAGCACAACTAAAGCTGTATACATACTAGAACCGGATATGGTATCGTATTTTTGTAATTTTTCACCAAAAACTGGTTATTTTTTAAAGATTTTGGCATACTGGTTTCACCTCGCCCAAAATATTTAACGTATTTTTATAATATACACCTTTTCAATTGAACATACATGCAAAAATATTTTAGGGCGAGGTAGGAGCACTATTTTTATTTTTCAAAAAACGATATTCCGGATTGCTGAAAAATATCACGGTTATAATGCGCTGGTTGTGGTAAACTTGAATTTTACAGATAATATGGCTGATTTAAGTATCTTATGGAGAAAGAAACTGGGTTTTTTATTTCGTGTCATGTATAGGTCATTTTAGTTCGGTGTTTATTTTTAAAGCAAGGGAAATTCCCTCACCTAATAATAGTTTTCGGTTGCAGCTTGTTTTGCCCTTTTACTAGAAGGTTATAGATGTTCATTTTCAATACCTAGTTGTTTTCATCTTTTAAAGTCGTTCACAAAGCATCTTCATTGCATCGTTGCTTAAAAACTGTGTACAATTTTGGTAGTTTTACATTATTATCATAAAAATTATCATTGAACGAAACGAGTTACCGAAACTGTTAGGCCTAGTGACTGAAATGTTCATGGCGTCTTCTGTCACTTTGGGATATATCAGAAAATATTCAGGCTTCACGCAAGAATTTTTGTATGGTACTGATATCATATCGAACAATTTTTGCTTTATTTATTTTACAAAATTGCTACTACGCAGCTTTAGACTGTCAACATTCGAAATAACTGTTTTATTTAACCTAACTTCACGTACATTGGTAGCGAGTCCTTCTTTGACCTACAGTACATCCAATTTTCGGGCTGAATATTAGCATGACCTGGTCAGGTAAAATGGAATTCAAAATAACATTTAAACTACAATATGACTTACCATAACATGCAGCATTGTCGCCAGTTAAATTCGACACAGTAAATTATGTAAGCAATTTATAAATAGCAATACAGACATTACGTCATCTGTCGTAAAACATTCATGACGCATTTTATGATTCGATAGGCGGATCAAGTAACCCCCATATGAAAATACTCGATATACCGGTTGTTTTTTTTAAATTTCACATATGATATCGTCGTACATGTCAAGAGTTTTTTTTATTTTATTTTTTTTTATTTTTATGTAACTTTATTTGTAAACAAAGAATGTGCGTTTTGTTTTTTGTTTTGTTTTTGGTTTTTTTAGGGGGAGGGGGTAAGACAATACAGTATTTATTGTTCATGTTTAATTTCGTTGAATTTATCTATTTAATAGGCCTAGTTCGAAGGCCTATCAACGCATCAGTGTTTCATTGTCCAATGTAAAATTAGAAAAGGAAAAGTAGTGTCGTCTTAGTTGTCAAGGAGGTATGTCCCCATACCAAGTTACATTTATACAATACAAACAAATATTTATTTTTTTCGGCGTGCTCAACAAGTCAAATTGCGTGATACAAGTCAAATTAAATTATGACATATGGGCTGAATGCTATATTATATATGTTTTGCCAATTAATAAACTGGACGTGTTTTGCCAATAAATATATCTTAATTTAATAATCCAGCGTACAATAGCAGCAGAAAATTGTGCTTAAATTGACCAATCTTCAAAACCTTAAATTGTGTACATGTGTGTGGTGGCGGTGGTGGTCTTCATCCACTCAAACTGTCCCAATCACCCTCCCGAATTCAATTTCTTTAAGTGTGCAGTGTCTACCCATTCAAGTCTGCTGCTTTGAAATATCGGTGTCAAATGCAACTAGTTTACACACAAAAAAAATATAGACAAAATGATTTGACGATTTGCATTTTAGTTGCTTCTATTCATACACGCTATACAACAGTACTGAATCTATAACTGAGATAGAGAGAGAGAAAGAAAGAGAGAGGAGAGAGAGAGAGCATCAGTAATTGTATACAGGTACGGGAAGTTTAATCAAATCTTAAAATGAACAATATTCTTCTTATTAATTAACCATTCCACTTCATTCTGATATATTTAATTTCCCTTTTTTCCGTGTTAAATTATTTGGCTGGCACAAGTTAGGACTGCCCCCTCTCTTTTTAAAACCGATGTTACGTGCCTAGCTATCTAACGCCCTCTCAGTCAAAAATAAAATAAATATATAATCTATATTACAACAACTTCATTGGATTTACTAGATTTTTTACCACCGTAATACATGTTTATGCAAGCGGACAATCTAGGCATTTTTAAAATAATTTTTTCCATCTTCGATAACAAAATGTATTCAGTCCAAGAAGAGCAGAATGGACCCAAAACTCAATGCTTTTATTTGTCATTTTATGGTCCACATTTTTTTGAGCTGGTATAACTCATGCTATTGATCAAATTGAAATCATTGCCAATTTATATCATGTGATATTCGTTTGTTCATTTTTAAAGTCAAATGATCCTGAAAGTCTCTTATTTGGTGAACTCGTGCTGTGAAACAATGTGCCGACTAACACGTACAGGTGTTTGTGTACGGGGTGTCGAGAATTTAGGTGTGAACGTCTACGGGGAAGTCTGCATACGGATATGTATCAATATCTTGATATATCTATATACAAGAAACAATCCCGATTTACAAACATGTTGAGGTTTCTACTTAGAGATAATTAAAATCCATTTAGCGACACTGTCCACTCTATTTCTGGGGGTTTTAAAAACAATTTATCTGCTTCAAACATATAAACGTGAAAAACTAATACTTAATGAACGTCATAAGTTAAGAGTAATTAAGATGAATTGTTTCGAATAGCAAACTCCAACATGTAAACAATTTAAGTAAGTTATCAAATCAGTATGATAATTCTTTAAAGGTAGACAGTGAAGGTGCATTTTTTAAAATTAAATTACTATTTCAAATTTACAATAATATATATCATTAAATGATATGAATATATACAAGTCGCCGTTTTATACGTTTTAATTTTCACCCACTAATATTTCGCTTAGTATTTATTATCTTTTTTTATCACACGAAGGTGCACGTTGGCACAAAGGAGACACAGATGCCAGATATCCACTTAGATCCTCCGTGGACTTAAAGGTCTAACTCGCTCAACAAATTAAGACTTCAGAGGTGCCGACAATTTTAAAGGTCCACCGTGTTTTATTTTTAAAAAAAATTTAGTTTACGAGGTGGATGTTCAAAAAATCCATTTTCTAATTAGTTACTATAATTACTCAAGTTTAACCAAAATTATACAGTTGTCTCTCTCTTTTTTTTATCGTCAATTAATATAAATTTTAATGGAAATTGATACGAATAGATATAAATGCAACTTGAAAACATAAACTCGTCTTTGAGATAGACGGTAAACCAATACTATTTGCTGTGGTCCTTTCACTTCAAGGAATTTTAATTTTTGATCACGATTTTTCAATTATGTCCAATACAGCGGGAAAAAATAGTAAAGTGTTATGTAGTGGGGAGGGAGGATATATCACAAATTTAAACATCGTGATAGAAAATATACAAGTTCCTAGTATTTTATTAGCTGTGATTTACAACCAGAATAAGCCCAAAGAATATATATTAACCTATGCGTCCATTTTTTGTGTATTACACTGTGATTCTCATAACGTCAACATCACGACGTTATATAGCTTTTCTGCTGAAAAACAACACAAAGTTTAAACGACTGTAAAACGAAAACTAGAAAAGATTTAGTTGTAAAATAAATTGTTCTATAACCTATAAATCCTAGAGCATCAAGTGTGAAAGTCTCATTTATTTTGGCGAAAGGGCCAATTTTAGTACTTTGTGGCTCTGGTTCTTTACACTCACAACACTTGTGTACACCATCAAAGCTTACAGGACCAATATGCTAAGAGTAAAACTTGAACACTAATTATCTCACAAATGAAAAACTAGGTACAGATAATCTTCCTCTGATTAGATAAAGAAGCACTGCTTTTTTCAGAATGAGGTTTTGCTGAGACAGGAGTTGGAGAGAATGAAGAAAGAAATGGCTGAAATTGAATCTCGGATTCAGAAAGGACACAGCACCCTGATAGAGTAAATGAATTCATATTTTTGTATTTAGTTAATTATGCCCCACCCCCCCTTTTTTTTGAGAAAAAGGGAGCATATTGATTTGCACATGTCAGATGTTGGTCTGTTGGTTGCTAAACCAAGTGTTGTCCCCTCAATATCCTAAGAACCCTTTGCTAGACAAACATAATACTGTACATGATACTAGAAGGTTCTAAACATTAGATTACCCTTACTGATTTTGAGGTCACCAGGTCAGGGGACATACCCAAAACAAGAATTTATCTGCTACTTTTTATATGCCCTTTAGACAGAACGTATATGGTATGGTGATCGTGTCCTTCCGTCTGTACCGGTTATGTCCAGCTCATAACTCAAATACTATGAAACCTAGAATCATCAAGCTTTTTCAGCTGATGCATCTTGGGTAGAGGGTGGGTCACACTTTAATTAAAGTTTGGTCACAGTGACTTTTGATTAATACTAGATGGCAAATTCCCCTCCGACTTGTAACTTGGCTATTATATGGTCTAGATTCATCAAACATGGTCAGAAAATGCATCTCGGGAAGAGGTGTGTTGTGCCCTAAATCAAGGTCACTGTGACCTATGATTAAGATGATATGGCCATATTTGGCATAACCCCTTTTTTGGCTTATGTAGATATGAGTCCTAGAATCAACAAATTTTTGTCAATTCGTGCATCTGTATAGAAATGTAAATTGTAGGTTTAAATCGGGTCATTAAAACTTTTAAAAGTAGGAAGCATTTAAAAAGAATGTTTTAAATGAGGTAATCCCTTACATTGCAGTAAAAAAAAGCTGAAGTATTTGTGTTTAATGATTATTGATGGCAGAGACTCCCTGATGATATATTGTGATTATGCTAAATTGATTTCTTTTTCAGGAAGAATCCTTGTAGTCCTGATCTGTCACCAGAAGTTACCGAGGAGCCGTACTCACAGTACTTAAAAGGTGTCGTTATATGCATACAAACATTGGATTTAACGAAATTTGTAGAATCATTTTGAATTCATTGATATTGTCCTATGACTGAATTACATTATGTTGAAGTTACAAGTGGTAGAAGAACATATTGAATATCGTCATTTAAGAAATTTTTTGTGTGTGAGAAAAGTATCGCTAATGGCAGAATTTGTTATGGAGTGTACCTTGCAAGTTGGGTGATGAGTTTGGGTTTTTATGCCCAAAGATCAGGGGGCATATTGTTTTTGTCCTGTCTGTAATTCTGTCATTCTATCTGAAACTTTAACCTTGCTAATAGCTTTTGAACAGTAAGTGCTAGAGCTTTGATATTTCACATGAATATTCCTTGTGACAAGACCTTTCTATGGGTACGAACATTTTTTTACCCTGTGACCTTGACTTTGGAGTTTGACCTACTTTTTGAAAACTTTAAACTTGCTATTAACTTTTGAACAGCAAATGCTAGAGCTTTGATATTTCACTTGAGTATTCCTTTGGACAAGACCTTCCTCTGGGTACCAAAATTGTTGACTTTGTGACGTTAACCTTAGAGTTTGACCTACTTTTAAAAAAAATTGACATTGGTCATAACTTCTAAATGATAAATATTAGAGCTTTCATATTGCACATGAACATTTCTTGTGACAAGATCTTTCCACTGGTACCAAGACTGTGATCTTGGCCATCTTTGAAATTGGCCATTATTGGGGGCAATTGTGTTTCACAAACATCTTGTTGTAAACTAGATTTAACTGTAATAACTTCTGACTTGTGGGCGATGATGTATTGAAAGTGATTATGACTTGATTAACATTCATTGAAAGCACAGTTACAAGTTATGTTTTACTTTATATACAAGTACATATGTACTGTACACAGGGTCTCATTAATAAGACGGAGTGAGAACGGATTAACTTTACATTCCTGAATTTTTAGAACTACAAGACGAAGAATCTGACGATGATTTTCCTCACCAATCTCCGAATTCAGTGTGCAAGGTGGCCGACAAAGTGGAGACGTACCATTCAGAGGACAGTAGTGATTTGTTCCTTAGTCCTCCGCCCCCCTCCCCTCCCCCCAGTGATGGTCTAGCAACAACGGGGATAGAAGTGGAATTTCCAGAACATTTTCAGGAAACCAAAGATTTATTACAACAGTTTGGAAGTGGAAAGAAAATCTTACCAGGAAATGAAGGACTAGGAATAGAGACTGGAAGACGGGCTGGGAGTGAAAATGTCGTAGATGATGGCGAGGACTGTTTATTGGAGATGGAAGATGAAAAATGGCCGACTGAGTTCATGGATCCTTGTCGAATTGCTGAATCACCGTGTAATGCTGATAATAACAAAAGAAAACAATCGGGAACCTCACAGAGGGAACACATGGTAGTACAAGAATCTCCACAAAGTCAAAAATCCGGTAAACGTTCTCTGGAGAGACTGAAGGATCTGTATCATTCTACACCAGTAGCAAACAGACATCAAGGCGGAAGAAAAAATACTCTGTCATTTCTGTCCCCTGTCGTGACACCCAAGGAACTATCGGAATCGCCCCAAATAGGGACAAAGGCATCGTCCAGTGGAAATGTTCGTAGTCCATTCTTGCATAATTCACTAGGAACGTCCAATCAGAGTAAAGTCTTCATAGCCTCCGGTCTTCCTCTCAGTCAGTTGGTATGTACATTAAAATGATTTACGGCGTGATAAGTAGGGCTCAGCCTCCTGCTTCTTCACATTCAGATTAATTTGTCTTCAATGTCAAAGAAACATGATAAAGAGTTTAACTGGTCACATCTGGGGTGGAGCATGAAAGGCATATCCAGGATGGTTTTTTTTTGGGGGGGGGAGGGGGGGGGGGTGGCAACTTACTTTCACTTTTGAACTATATTATCAAGAGGCATGATCCTTTTTTCAGGGGCTTAATAGAAGAAGAAAAAATGAGATAAGTGATGAATGTGTTAAAAAAAAAATATTCCAATACTTCCTTTCATTTTTTTTATCAGCATTCCCATGGATCATTTCCAATACTTCCTTGGACTATCCAGTACAGGTTTCTTAGACATTTATTTCTAGTCAACTGCTCAATGTATTTAGTCATCATAGAACCTACCATGATGCAAAGGAAATGTTTGCACATCTACATGCATGTATGTGTTTTACAAGTGCAGAACATCCCACTAATAAACAAAGTTTTTTAAAAGAACTGAAGCAAAACAATTTCATGCATTTACATATGTGGACGACAGTAAAAGGACAATGATTTATTAATTGATCATCCACTTTTTTTCTTCAAATTGATGAAATAAAATGGTCAAACTCTTTATAATGTCACCCTTGATATAACGTCAAAATAGGCTGGAACAAAAGCTGATGACTTACTGAGATGACACTGTATATTGTGGGGACAAAAATACGCATGATATATAAGGCAAAAAAAGATTGGACCGAAGTGTTTCTGGGCCGAAACGTCATAGGGCCAAATTGTCCTTGTAGTGTAATGCCATGTGACTGAAGACCAAAAGAATTTGGGGCGAAGTGTCTTTGGGCCGAAATGTCTATGAGTTGTATTTACTGGATTGAATTAAACTGTTTTATAATCGCAACACAATGCCATTTCTTTTAATCGTGGGAGACATGTTTTGTTTGTTTGTAGAATGAGCTTCGTAGACTGATCCAGAGTCATGACAATAAATTTCACTCCAAGTTTACTCCAAACACCACCCACCTCATTGTGAAAACAGGCAAGTGAGCAGTGTTACTTTTGTTATGATCTATTTATAGGTTATTATGCTATTGATTTATTTGACATAAAACGTTTCAGAATTCAGTTTTATTGAAATGAGCAGATAGCGTATTAATCAATCAGAAGGCTTGATTATTCAATATTGGTGTTAGATTGAAGTAATTCTAGATTAATTCTCACTTATATGCATTTATTACATACACATGATTTAAACAAACCACTATTTAACTTGCACCTTATATACCATATTGATGTTTTGTTTATTAATAATTATTACTGATTGATTTGATAACTGTTTAAAACAGTAACTGCACTTTGCACCTTTGTGTCCAGTGCCCATTTGTTTGAGTGTTGTATATTCCTCCCCTTTCAGTGCCCCCTGGGTGCAGGATGTGTGAGAGGACCCTCAAGTTTTTCCAGGCCTTGGCCTGTAAGTGCTGGATCTTGGACTACCTCTGGGTGACAGACAGCTTGGCTGCTGGGAGACTCTTAGAGGAGGTCAGCATTTATTGCCCATCTTTGGTTGTATCCAGACTGATGCAAGAAAAAATTGTATCCAGACTGATGCAAGAAAAAATTGTATCCATGCAGACTGATGCAAGAAAAAATATCAGAAGTGTGTGATAAAAAATGACACGGGTGTGACTTCTGATGTTTGCTTTTTATACTAACATTAAATACCAAGCATCACGTTCATATTTTTATTTAAATTTTACTCAAATTTTGACTGCTCAAATAAAAGAAAAAAATCAAACTTAAGTTTGAGGTATTTTCCAGAAATTACTTTTTTTTCCGGCATCCGTGTGTCTGTCCCATTTAACATTTTCGAGTTCTTCTCCAGAATTACTGGATCTGATTTCAATCAAACTTAATACAGATTATCCTTGGGTGAAGGGGATTCAAGATTGTTTAAAGTTAAAGATGATAAAGGAAATTAAAATAAAAAAATGTGGTGAGGTCATTTAATAATCATCTTCTCAAGAAGCACTGGGCCAGAAAAGTTGAAATTTACAGGAATACTTCCTGACAGTGTAGATTCAAGTTTGTTCAAATGTTGGACCTTGGGGGTAGGGCAACCCGGGGTCACAATACACAATACGGGTTCAAAGTTTTACATTTCGATAAATCTTTAAAAATCTTCTCAAATACCACCGAGTCAAAAAAAGTTGAAATTTACCCGAAAGCTTTCTGACAGAGTAGTAGAAAGGAGCCACAATAGGGGATGAAAGCCTTATATGCTGTTGTATAGGAAAAATCTGCTCGAGAATCACAACCAGATCTTGTTTCCCTCTCTAAACATTTAGAATTTACTTACCTGTGTTCATTACATTTCTCTAGTGAAATCAAGTTATACTCTTTGTGGCAAGACCACATATTTTGTTTGGGCAATAGATGTGCAGAAATACATTTGATATCCATGTACTGTATATGCACACAGGGGCCCTATGAAATCACTGCAGATACTGTGACGAACGTACATCACTACGGACCCAGAAAATCCAGAACTCGTTCTCCTACAGATCCAGGCATTTTAGAGAGAATTCAGTTCCACATCATTGGATCCAGTCAGAGTCTTAATCCAGGTATAGACATCCTCGTCACCAGATGCTATTGAAGAAACACACGGAATTTCTGTTTCAATAGCCTTGACCTTTTATACTGTAAATCTCATTTTATTCACAAGAACTTTATTTACACAAAATTTCGCAAGACTAGTCATTTGCAAAAAGTGAATAAACATTTTAGATATGCAAGGTTCAAGCAATAAGTACTGATTTGAGAAAAAATTTCAAAAACCAAGAAAGAGATTTCACGATTTGGGAGAATGGACAGGGTAAAAAGGAAAGAAAGAGGAGCCCCCTCCCACCACCACACACACACAAAGTAATCCATACATCTGAATGAAAATTTACATGGTGTTAATCCTTTTCACGATTTTCCTCCAAATTTTGTATTTCACTTTAAATAATCAAAATCTACAGTCTAATATGTTTTAGAAGGTTTCACAAAAAATTAAGGTTATTCATCATGATGGAACCTCATTATAGAGAGTTTATTATTTGTTTTGAAAACAAAGATTGAGGTATGTTATTGTTTACGAGTTTTCAAAATAAATGGATATTGATCCAAGTTCATTATATATATCACATCTCAAGTAT